>NW_027672738.1:40000-306532 GCF_964194105.1 Spermophilus citellus | reverse complement strand
TGAGATGGAGGAGGAAGAGGAGAAGAGAAAGGAGGAAAAGATGGAGGAGGAGGAGATGGAGGTGGAGAAGGAGGAGGAGAGGGAGATGAAGGAGAAAGAGGAGGAGAAGGAGAAGGAGCAGGAGGAGGCAAGGAGGAGGAGAAGAAGGAGGAAGAGGAGGAGGTGGAGGAGGAGGAGAGATAATGATGAGACAGAGTAGAAGAAGAGATAAGGAGGAGGAAGAGAAGATGGAGGATAAGAAGGAGGAGATGGAGGAGGAGATGGAGGAGATGGAGAAAAAAGGACAAGGAGGACAGGGAGAAGGAGTGGGAGGAGGAGGAGGAGAAGGAGAAGGAGGGGAGGAGGAGGGGGAAGAAGAGAAAGAAAGAGGAGGATAGGAAGGAGAAGAGGAGGAGATGGAGGAGGAGGAAGAAAAGATGGAAGAGGAGGAGAGATGAGGAGGAGGAAAAGGAGAGAAAGGAAAAGGAGGAGGAGATGGAGGAGGAGGAAGAGAGATGAAGATGTTGATGAGGAGGAAGAGGAGGAGGCATGAGGAGAAGGAGATGGAGGAGAAGATGGAGGATGAGGAAGAGTTGGAAGAGGAGAAGAGGAGATGAAAGGGAGAAGAGGGAGGGGTAGGAGGAGTAGGAGAGGGAGCAGAAAAAGGAGATGGAGGAGGAGTAGGAGAAGGAGGAGGAGGAGGAGATGCAGGAGGAGGAGGAGATGCAGGAGGAGGAGGAGATGCAGGAGAAAGAGAAAAATGAGATGGAGGAGGAAGAGGAGAAGAGGGAGGAGGAGGAGGCTAGGAGGAGAATGAGTAGGAGATTGAGGAGAAGGAGCCCAAGAAGGAGCAGGATATGGAGGAGGAGGAGAGAAAGATTAGGAAAAGAAGGAGAAGCCAGAGGAGAAGGAGGAAGAGATGGAGGAGAGATGGTGATGTTGAAAAGGAGGAGGAGGACAAGGAGAAAGAGGAGGAAGAGATAGAGAAAAAGGAGGTGGAAGAGGAGAAGTAGGAGGGGGAGGAGGAGGAGAGTGAGGAGAAAGAGTAGGAGAGGTAGGAAGAGAAGGAGGGGGAGGAGAAGGGGGAGGAGAAGGGATGATGTTGATGAGGAGGAGGAGAGATGAGGAGGAGGAAGAAGAGAATGAGGGGAAGAGGGGATGGAGGTGAAAGGAGGAGGTGGAGGAGGAAGAGACGGAGGAGGAGGAGAGAGAGGAGAAGGAGGAGAAGATAGAGGACAAATAAGAGGAGATGGAGGAGAAAGAGGAGAAGTAGTGGGAGGAGGAGAGAAGGAATAGGAGGAGGAGGAGGAGGAGGAGGAGATGGAGTAGAGATGATGATGTTGAATATGATGAGGAGGAGAAGAGAAGGAGGAATAGGAGGAGATAGGGAGGAGAAGGAGGAGGGGATGGACAGGAGGAGGAGGAGGAGGAGGAGAAGGAGGATCAGGAGATGGAGGAGGTGGAGGAAGAGGAAGAGGATAACAAGGATAAGGAAGAGGAGAAGTAGAAGCAGGAGGAGTAGGAGGAGAAGGAGTAGGAGGAGATAAAGGAGGAGGAAGAGGTGAGATATTTGGAGGAGGAGGTAAAGGAGCAGGAGGAGGAGGAGATTATGTAGGAGGAAGAGGAGGGGGAGGAGAAGGAAGAGATGGAGGAGGAGGAAGAGGAGAAGGAGGAGGAGGAGAGATGAAGGTGATGAGGAGGAGGAGAATGAGGAGAGGGCAGAGTGCGAGGAGAAGGAGGAGGAGCAGGAGGTGGAGATGGAGGAAAAAAAGATGGAGGAGGAGGAGGAGGAGAACGAGGCATATTAACATGGCATGCTTGTTACAATCAATGAAGCATTACTAAATTTTGTCCATGGGTCACTCAGATTTCCTGAGTTCCACTGGTGTAGGATTCTGCTTCAGGACCACCCACCTCCACGAAGGTAGCATGTCCCCTTTGGCTCTTCTTCATTATGACAGTGCCTAGACTTCCTCATCTTTGATGACCTTGATAGCTTTTAGGAGCACTGGTCAGTTATGCTATAGGATCTACCTCTACTGGAATTTGTCTAAAGTTTTTCTAATTATCATCCTGGGGTCACTTGTTTCTGGTAGAAGATGACCAGAGTTAAAGGGAAATTTGCATCACACCATGGCAAGGGCACATGTCAGCATGACCTGTCACTATTGACCTTGACCTTGATCAGCTGGACAAGAAAGGGTTTGTAAATTTTCTCCAGTGTAAAGTTACCAGCATCAGATTTTTTTTTTGGGGGGGGGTACTGAAGATTGAACTCGGTGCATTCAACCACTGAGCACCATTCCCAGGCCTATTTTGTATTTTAAGACAGGACCTCACTGAGTTGCTTAGCACCTCAATTTTGCTGAGGCTGGCTTCAAATTTGTGATATCCAAGCCTCATCCTCCCAAGCCAGTGGGATTACAGCAGAGCACCAGCAGGGTTTTTTTGTTTGTTTCTTTTTCTTCTTTATTTTTATAATTTTATTTATCTATTTGTTTCTTTTTTGTGCTTAGTGATTTGAACCTGCATGCCAGGATAGCTCTAAGTCACATTCCCAGACCCCCAGCAGATATTTGAACTAATATTTTTCTTTCTTCACTCTAGTAAAATGGTCTTCATGTTCACTGAAAAATAAAATAAAATGAAACCAAAAGAAATAGAGCTGCTTCTCCTCGTCCTTCTCCTCCTACTACTTCCCCTCCTCCTCCTCCTCTTTCTCTTCCTCCTTCTTTTTGAGACAATGTCTTGCTAAATTGCTTATGGCCTCACTAAGTTACTGAGGCTGGCCTCAAGTTTGCTATCCTCCATCCTCCACAGCCACTGGGATCACAGGTGTGTGCCACTGTGCCGTGCTTAGTAGCTGAGCATTGGAAAGCTTTCCCTCTGAATATCTGAGAAGAAAGCACTCTCCCCCTGAGCAGCACATCCCTGCTGGCTTTTTGGACCAGATCATTCCTGAAGCAGTAGATGAAGGGATTCAGTAGGGGTGACACTATGGTGTTGAAGAAAGCCACTCCTTTGTTGAGGGTCATGTGCCCAGTTTGCATAGGCTTCAGGTACATGATTATGCAGTAGCTGAGTGACACCACCAGCATGTGGGAGGAGCAGGTAGAGAGGACCTTGCTGCAGCCCCCAGATACGGGCAGGTGCAGAACAGTGCTGCAGTATGACAAAACCATCACCAGCAGAGGGCTGACCAGGGTGCACATGGCCACCAGGAAGCTGACCAGCTGCAGAATCCTGGTGTCATCACACACCAGCTCCAGCAAGGGGGTGCTGTCACAAAAGAAGTGGTTGAGGATGCGGGGACTGCAGAAGTGCAGGAACAACATCCAGGCACACAGCACCCCAAGGACCAAGACGATGGTGACCCAGCAGGCCAGCACCAGGCAGCAGCACACCTGGGGCTTCATGAGAGTGGGATAGTTCAGCAGGTGGCAGATGGTAGCGGTCACCAGACATAACAGCCAGCAGCAAGGACTCCACTGTGCCTAGGATGAAGAGGAGCCTTGTTTGCATGAAGCACCTGGCACGGGCAATGGTCCTATGACCGGAGAGGAGGTGTGTCAGCCTCTGCAGGGTGACCATGGACGTGAATCCCACCTCCAGCAGGGAGAAATGGCGCAGGAAGTAGTACATAGGAGTGTGCAGGTGGTGGTCTGCCAAGGTCAGGGTGATAACGAGCAGGTTGCCCAGGAGGGTCAGCATGTAATGACCAGAAGCACCATGAAGAGAAGGAGCTGGAGCCCTCGCACGTCTGTGACCCCTAAAAGCTCCAAATCCAGCACAGCAGTGAGGATGGGTTCATGAGGTGCCATTGCCCAGGCACCAGGCTGGGGGAGGCTGCTCTCCTAGCCTGGTCCCTGTCTTTGCTCCTGGCCTGTCTTTAGTCTCTTGGTCTATGTGGCTTTTTGGAAATGCAGAGACATTCAGTGCCTATCCTGCTGCTCTGTGGAGATGAGACAAGTGACATTTATTACAGTGCTGGTCATGGTGTGGACATAACAGGAATGCTGGCTTATGTAGCCCACAATGACATCACTTCAGGAAGTAATACTTACTTTAATCATGAGACTTAGCACCTGTTTCCTCCAAGAAGACTGCTCTCTGATGAGTGAAAACTGGGTGTGGTGCACACCTGTCATCCCAGGGACTCAGGAGGCTGAGGCAGGAGGATCACCAGTTCAAAGTCAGCCTCAGCAAAAGCAAGGCAGTAAGCAACTCAGTGAGACCCTGTTTCTAAATAAAATACATAATAGGGCTGGGGATGGGGTTCAGTCCTTGAGTGCTCCTGAATTCAATCCACAGCAACTCCCTGCAAAAAGAAAAAAAAAACACAAAAATAAGAGAGATATAATGTGGGACACAAACAGGAGACACATACATACTTGAGCACTGTGTGCCACGTCCAGCTAACAGAAGCCGGACACAGAAGCCGAGTCCGGCGATGGATGGTGGGGTTAAGAAATACACAGGACACCAAGGTTCTTCATCCAGGAGGAGGCGTGTGTGCGCTTTATTGCCAAATTTGTTCCCCTTATATATCTTTTGTAACAGCTGCGGGAAATTACTCAAAAGCGAGGAGGGAAGAGTAATAACTGTGTCCTTGGGTTACCGCCACTGTCATCATTCCCTATCAGGAGGCTCGAACAGGTCAAGATGTTCCCGAGAGACACATATGCTCCAGGCAGATAAACAGGAAACCACAAGCCCACAGCATGGCCTTGTGAGCTGGCCACATTGACATGCAAAACAAAGAACTGGGGGTTGAGTCCCCAGGGGCCAGGGCGGGCCTGCTACCAGCAAGTCCCCCTCTTTTGTTTTTTGCATGTCAATGGGAATCAAGTAGCCCCTGTCTTAGGTCGTCCACCGCCCCTGCACTGCTTACCTGTCTCTGGGGAGGCCTCATTCCCCTGGCTTAGATTGCAGTGCAAGCGTGGAAGTTGCCCATCACTGGGTACTACAAGATCAGCTCTTGTCCTACGTAAACGGACACTTTTTAGTTAGGATGTCATGGCCATCAGGACACAACTGTGGATCCCAGTCATCATCTTTGTCAGTGGGATAGTTATGACCAGGGAGCTTTCTGAACGTAAGGGTCTGGGATGATGGCACCAAGTCGGCAGGGTAATTAGGGACCTGGGCAAAAGCAGGCATACATAGGAGGGCTCGGGTATTGGCTCCTGACAAGTTACATCTCATCTCCGGGTGGGTCGTAAGTACACCTCATGGGCGGAGTTGTCCATCTCCAGGCGTTGGTAGTGAACGTGTATTGGCTTGGAGGTTAAAATGTTAATTTGATCTTTAATGAATTGAATCAATCTGTTTGTGATACAAGGTCCTAAAGTGTCAATTAAAAGGAGACCCAGCAAGGGTCCCAAGAAAGGAAGGAGGTATGGTAGAAACCCATTAAGTCCAGTCCAGAGGGGGTTTTTAAATAATTTTTTTTCTAGGTCTTCCTGAAGCTGTTTGATCTTAGTGCGGACTATGCCAGATTTATTGGCATAGAAACAGCACCTTTTTCCTAAGGCTAAACAGATTTCCCCCTGATTGGCAGTCAATAAGTCTAGGCCTCACCTATTTTGGAGGACCACTTTTGCCAAAGAATCAATTTGGTCTTGTAGGTCCCTAATAGTGCCAGATAGGGTCTGCACATCATCTATAAGTTGTTGAGATAAATGGCGATAAGAATGTATCGCTGTACCCAGTCCAGCTGTGCCTGTGCCCACAGCAGCCATTATCCCCAGTGTGGCGAGTAACGGTAGAGCTTGTATAGCTCGCCTGTGTCTTCTCACTAGAGTGTCTAGGCTGGGGATGGGCAGGGGCTCATCCCCAGGGACAATGGTTATGTCAGGGAGGAGCAGGGTGAGAACACAGACACCTGTCCAATTTGCAGGGAGTCGAGGGAAGGCAGAATTTCCCCCACACATAAAAACAGTTCCATTAGGGGGACAGAGGGCTGGAGTGGGTGAGGAATAATCCGACGAGCAGTTCCCAAAGGAGTTCACTTTAACATCCACATCGTAGGTATTCTTTTGCATCATACCCAGAAGGCATATTGTAAAGACACCCATGGGCTGGACCTTTAAAGGCAATCCAGGCTGGCAAGTATCATTACTATGTATGGTGACATTAATAGGGACCACTACGGGCATAACCGCCCCTGTTGTCATGCAGAGCCAGCAATCATTAGCAAGTGTGGGATTGGAGTCCTTAAGCAAGGAAAAGGTGGTCCTTAAGATATCTAACGTGTTAGCTTCCAGATCTGGGAGCTGTGACTTAGGCAGCACCAAGGGGTGGTATACAAGCTCAGGGATCTGCGATTTTAAAAGCTTGATAACTTGAAGATGTTTAACAGAATCAGAAGGTCCCCCCCCCATCAGATATCCCTGTAGGGGCTACAGTGGGCCAACAGGAGGACTTACCAACCTCACCCTGGCACCCAGCCAACCGGAGTTTAGATTCAACTCCCCCTTGGCCAAAAAGAAACGGAGTAAAGTGATAGTTCACCCCCACTCCCTTTTCTGACCGAGTCTTGGTCAATCTGGCCTCAAAATATTGTCGTCCCTTGTACACACAAATCGAGGCCGTCTCATAGCAGGAGACATGAACTGCTGAAGTATAAGTACAATTTGTGGAACAGTTACTGAGGGTTTTTTCAGGACCAGGGGGGTTAATCTTTGGTTTGTTCATGCATACCCACTTAGGGTGGTGAAATCTCCCAATTTGTTGATGAACTTCAGCCCGGAGGTAGGCTACCCTGGTTACACAATCGGCGGTCTGGATCCAGCTACTGGGGGCCTGATTCCAATTTCCTGAATCCCAAATTTAGATAGTTTTAGAATTTTGTACTTAGCATGTAAAAGGGGGGGGGGGGTTAGAAGTTCACAGTCTGCAGAAGTTCACAAAAGGCAGTTTTTTTTTTGTTTTTTTTTTTTTGTTTTTTGTTTTGGTTCTGGGCAAGTTAACCCTTCAAGGACACTTGAGAGGGAGAGAGCTTTTTCTTCTTCTTCTTTTTTTTTTTTGTCAGCTGTTACCATGGAGTTCAGTTAGTAACTCCCTTATCTTAGAAATGTAGTCAGCACTGTGAAGCCCAGCTTAAGGCCAGAGGCCTTGTTTACATATTTTTGTGAAAAACTAGTAAGGGGGTGTCCAGCACCTGGAGTGCTGATTTTTTAGACAGTGGCCAAGTAACACAGGGCAACATGAAAAGTGGAAGTTTATCTACCTTAAACTCTTTTGTAAAGATTTTTTGTTGTTGTTGTTTATACTTTGGAACAATTTTTGAAAACATTAGAATTTATAAACAAATTATTACTTTGATAAGAAATATTAGTGAAAATATAGTTAAAACCCTTAGATATTTTGTAGAAATAATTATAATTATTTATTATTTTATGAGTTTAAACAGTAACTTTGAGAATTAGAAACTATTTGATTGTATTTTTACTTAAAAGTAAATTTATAGTAAACACATTTATCTCAAATATCTGTAACTGAAAAGGCAGAGTATCTGATAAATGTAAATATAAAACATAAATTATGGTTTTTTGTTGAAGAAAAACAATTAGGCAAATATATATTAACTAATCAATTAGGCATGTGTTAATTAATTTATAGATTAACAAATATAGGTTATCTAAATATCTAAAAAATATATATCAAGAATAAGAACTTAACTTATAATTGTATTAACTTTATGTAACCATGTGGTCTTAAAACATTTGGATCTATTTTAATTTATTTTTAACTAGGAGTGTACTTTTTTATGTGACGTCACTTGATGTAACTGAAATAAGATCCTTGATTATACATTTTTATTTTTATAGTTAGCAATGAGAATACGGATTTTTTGGTCATCACAGGAACTTTGCCGGCTTGTTCCTGTGGTGAGCAAATGCATCCTTATAACCTCCAAAATTAAAAGTAAAATATAAAGAAGTATATTTGATATCTCTCATCAATAAAACATTATTTAGTAACACAACTATAGAGAAAAGTCAGGTTATTTAACTTAGAACTAACTTAAATTTAGGACTGTAACATAGAAACCTGTGGAATTAAATTTTGTCTGAAAAAGATATCTTTTGTTAGCATTTACAGGTAGGCATTTTTAAAAATACAGGCTCTGAGCAGCTCCGGTAGAAATCTGAAACACAGTAGTACAGGTTAGTGGCTGGAAGGCGGGACTAGCAGTCCTGTCTGAGTGACTGTGGAAGAACCAATCGGAAGCCTGCAAAAGTGTGGGAGGTGGGACCAGGAAGCCACTCTTCCAGCCAGGCACCCCATGGTTACCATGGTGATGCAAACAACATGGAGTCCGCTGCCCATTTTCGGGGCAAAAGTTCCCCAAGTTTTCCTAGCCGATTGCATTTTGTTTGATTTTGTCTGCATTTTCCCCCACCTGGCCAAGATCTTACTGCGGTAGCAGCTTGTTCTGTCTCTGTGACCTAAGGTTGTAGCTCGTGTACATCCTGCACTTCCTGGCGTTCCCCTGGGGAGTCTACAGATAGAAAGGAGTTGGTCCGTGGGAGGTGATGAAGTTGCCCACTCCCCGGGGCACCATTCCATCCCTGGATTGCCCCATACACCTTGGCTTCCGGGGCCCGGGGCGGGCCCCTGTTCCCGTTTCCTGGCTGCTGTGGCTATCTGAGCATAGACCCCAGGATCATAATTAATTTGTTGATTTATAATAGCATATTGTCCCGAGCCTGTTAATATTTTGAGGTTACGCCATGGGAAGCCGGCGTCCTGATTGACTCGGGCTAGCTCGCGACACCTTTCTTGATTTTCACTTTTCCACAACAAAAAATCCCTTCCGGACAACACAGCCCTGCAAAGCTGTTGCCAGTCACTAGGTGTCAGTTGATTGGCAGAGAAAGACTCGAAGAGAGTCAACGTAAAGGGAGCATGGGGTCCATAATTAGTAACTGACTCCTTTAGTTGTTTAATATCTTTAAAGGCTGAAGGAACATGCGCTCTGGCCGGTTGTCCATCGGCACCCAAGTTTTCAATCATCGGAAAAGTTTGGACTGTCTTAGGCTGCCACTGAACACCCCCGCGCCTTCTGGAGCTGCCCTCATCCCAATTGGGATTATAAGGAGGGAGTGCAACAGCGATTGGGGCCATGGGTGCTTTAAATCTTGACTTCCTCAATCGACTCTCCAGTTCCTCTATCTCCCTTTCCAGCTCCTCCTCCTTGGAGAGAGAGAGAATTAAGATCCTCATCACCTTTTTCTGAAGCGGGGACCTGAAGGCACCTCTTTGCTTTACCATTTAGGTCTTCCGGGGGGGACTTCGTCCTTTAAAGACGCAGCCATCTGCTCCTCCTGAACCTCACTAAGGGCTTGCTCGCACTCGGCAAGTTGTTCCTTAATCTTTACTTTGTCAGTTAAAAGAGCATCCTTAGCCAATCTCCATAGAGAGAAAGTAGCAATCAGGACTCTATCCGGACCCTGGTCTCTCAATAACTTTTGAAGGTCCTGCTTCACCAAGTCCCAATCATTGTTATTGAGAAAGCCTCCTGTCAGAAACCAAGGACAAGCCTGGGCTATAATTTAAACGAATTTTGTTGCTGTCTTGGTTTTTATTCCTGTTCCTTGTCTATTTAACAGCTCTTTAACCTCGCTGGCCAGACGAAGCTTCACTGTTGAGTTACCCATGGTACGTACCCTGTCTCTTTAAATTGTCTTTAAACCAATCCTCCCCCTTCTTCCTTAGAAGGTGAGCCCCATCCGCTTACCCCTGCTTTCCAGATCTTGGTGGAACCTCCAGACGCCGTGTCCGGTTAACAGAAGCCGAGTTCGGCGAGGGACAGTGGGGTTAAGAAATACACAGGACACCAAGGTTCTTCATCCAGGAGGAGGAGTGTGTGCGCTTTATTGCCAAATTTGTTCCCCTTATATATCTTTTGTAACAGCTGCAGGAAATTACTCAAAAGCGAGGAGGGAAGAGTAATAACTGCATCCTTGGGTTACCGCCACTGTCACCGTTCCCTATCAGGAGGCTCGAACAGGTCAAGATGTTCCTGAGAGACACATATGCTCCAGGCAGATAAACAGGAAACCACAAGCCCGCTTCATGGCCTTGTGAGTTGGCCACATTGACATGCAGAACAAAGAAGTGGGGGTTGAGTCCCCAGGGGCCAGGGCGGGCCTGCTACCAACACTGTGTAGTAGTCACATTAAAAAAAAAAAAACAGGAAAGCCAGGGGCTAGAGCAAACACCTGTCATCCCAGGAACTTGGGAGGCTGAGGCAGGAGGATCACAAATTTAAGGCCAGCCTCAGCAACTTAGCGAGACCCTGTCTCATAATAAAAATAAATTCATAAATAAATAAATAAAAATATTCAGAGGTGTAGCTCTGAATGGCCTGGCTGCCCGCTTCCCGGTCTTGGGGCTGCACATGTGGCTGGGATGGCTCCTGGTGATCTGCCAGGAGGAGGTGCTGTGGCCAGTGACAGAAGAGGTGGACCACCTCCAGGATAGGTCCAGGACTCTCCTGCCCTCGTGGACAGCTCGTGCTTCATTACAGACTATGGGGTGGGTGTACGTGAACTCGCTCCACCCTATGACCTTTATCTTGATTGGCTCCTGTGCAGTATATAAGCTGTGTGTACTTCCTCAATAAATGAGATCCTGCTTCAACTCATCTCCCTGGTGCGTCTGATTGTCCTCTAGTGAGGGAGGGCTGGGTGCGGGCCGCCAGTCGACCTTTACCTTTCTTGGCTCGTCTTGGTCGGGGTGTGTTTTCCCACTTCTCCCGCCAGTCAGGAGGAGATGGGGGGCTAAAAACCCCAACATCTGGCGCCCGAAAAAGGACACTGAACCCAGACACCAAACCCGGAGACCAAGGAAGTATCGGCGAGCCAAGCCAAGGGAGTTTCAAGGTAAGGGTATCCCTGGAAAAGATGGGGCAATCTTATACTAAGTACAACGACCCTGACTGGAAAGCCATTGTTAAGGAGCCTCTTGGGTCACAGTGAGTCAGTCCTCTTGCTGCCCAGGAGGAGAAAGATTTAAAAGCTCCCTCTGACAATGGCTTCCTAGATCCTTTTGATCCCTGGCCTGGTCCTCTGGGTTCCACACCAAGTGCCCCTGTCCCGGAAAATGTGATAGAGAGATGGGATGGGGAGTGACCTCCGCCATATTATCACCCCTCCCACCATGGAAATTCTCCGCCCTCTCGTGCAAACCCGGAAAAGCCGGGGAAGCAGCCATCTTGTATGGCTTTCCTGGTAAATGCTTACCCTGGGGGCCATAGACTGGCCTTATGGTATCCCTGGGAGGCCCAGGATTTGAAAGAACTCAAAAAGGTGGTCTCCAAGGATGTACCTAATTCATCCTGGGCCAAAACCCTCCTCCAGGGTCTGGCCCACCAACAGTGTACCACCCAAGACTGGAAAGACTTAACCAAGAACGTGCTTCCTGGTCCCCTGTACCTGAAGTGGTGAGCTTTCTTTAATGAGGAGTGCTACACTCAGGCTGAGTGGAATCAGGCTGTTAACCCCCTGGCTCCTGTAACTTATGGGATACCGTCGGGGTCCAGTGGTCAATTTTCCACAGGCCTTCAGCAGGCTGCTATCCCTGCCCCCTACCAGGACCAGGTATGGGCTTTGGGGCTGGCAGCATGGAAGAAGTTGGAGGAAGGCCCCTCAGAGCCCCTGATAGCAGGAGTTACTCAGAAGGCTACCAAGGATCTTGTCACCTTCATTGAGAGTATGGAAAAGACCCTCCAAAGGAAATTCCCCCCAGGGCCCCTTCGGGATCAATTTCTCAAGATGCTGGTCTGGGAGGGGATGACCACAGACCACAAGCTAGCCTGTGCGGGGATGAAAGACAGATCTATGGGGAGGTGGGTAGTGGCCACTAAGGATGTTGGTACTCAGGCCCACCAATCACAGTCGTTGGTTGCGGCCTTGCAGGCCCAAACGGCTTTGCTTGCTGGGGCTCTTACTAAAGCACTTCCCTCTTTCAGGGGCGCTGGGAGAGGGGTTTGTTATGGATGTGGTCAACAGGGCCACTTCAAGAGAGAGTGCCCTACAGGACGAATAAGACCTGGTGCCCCGCAGGGACGTCCCTCAGATTGGACCAAGGGGCAAACTCCGCCTTAGATGCCTTGCCCCCGTGTAGAAAGGAATTCCATTGGCAGAGGGATTGTAAGTCCAAATTTGATTTTGAGGAGAAGCCTTTAAACTACTAACAGGGTGCCCTCCAGCCCTGTCACCCAAAGGAGGCACTTCGCCTACTGGCCCGCCGAGGGTCCGCTGGACAGTCCCCATAATCCTGGGAATTAGGCCCAAAATGGACATCTTCATAGTAGATAAAAAGTTCTGCTGCTTGATTGACACTGGAGCAGACCGGACAGTATTAAGGAAAGAGGAAGTTCCCCCACTATGGAAGCTGATTCCCGGACCTCAGTTATTGGGGGTGGGGGGCGATACAATGTCTGGAGAAACCAAGGATTGGCTTACTTGGAAGGATGTAGATGAGAGTCTGGGAGGGGTACGCCCTCTGGTGGTGTCTGGCCTGACAGCTGATCTGAAGGGACAGGACATTTTGGGGGAAGCTGAGGTGATCATCACCACAGATCACAAAGGGAAATATGACGATATCCTAGAGGAAGAGGAGTGCCAACAACAGTTTGGCCCATCGGGTCCCCTTAGTGATGACCGGTGGGATCAACTTTTTGAGACATCGAGGCGGAACACTCCTGCACCCCATGTAAAGCCTCACCCCCAATCCTAGAGGCCACTGTTCCTACTGTCCCCAACATTCAATGGCTTCCGGGCACTCCAGTGTGGGTGGCACAGTGGCCGCTTCCCCCAGATAGACTACAAAAGCTAAAGGCAATAATATCAGAACAACTGACCCCAGGGCATATTAGGCCCTCCCTGGGCCCTTGGAATAGTCCTGAATTTGTCATACAAAGCGCCACAGAGAAATGGAGAATGTTACAGGACCTAAGAAAGATTAGTGAGTGGATGATTGTCATTGGTATCCCCTTGCGAGGGCTACCCTGGATCCCCTCCATCCCTCGGGATTTGGCTCTCATTGTGACTGACATCAAGGATTGCTTCTTTTCTATTCCCCTTGATCCCCAGGACTGTGAGAAGTTCACCTTCTCTGTTTCCTCTGTTAATTTCCAGGGGCCAGACCAAAGATATGAGTGGGTGGTGTTACCCCAGGGCATGGCTAACTGTCCAGCCTTTTGTCACCATTATCTTTCACAAGTCCTGCAACCTCTTCGGACGTGATTGGACATGATTCTATGTGTTCACATGGATATGACATCATTATTGGGACAGTGGATGCCAAAGCGTTAGGCTCCACCTATAAGGAAATCCGAGCTCTCTTACAAAAGGGAGGATTACGTATATCTAATGACAAGGTCCAGACCTTACCCCCTTTTAAAATTCTAGGGGCTGAACTTAAGTTGGACTCTGTCCCATTGGTGGAATGACAGAAACTGTTGGGCAAACTCAACTGGTTAAGGCCTTGGCTTCACCTGCCTACAGAAGACCTGCTTCCACTTTTTGACTCTTTAAGAGATAAAGTCTGATTCGAGACCCAACATGGCAGCAGGTGGGGAGGCAGCGCTTTCACTACCTCCTCGATAACGGGGTCAGAGAGACGCATTAATATGCTTAGATTCTACCTGCTGAGAAACTTCTAGCAAAATTCTGCTGAAGTGAGACCTGCTGGGAATTAGTAGGATTATTGGAGGTGACAGTTTGCCCTAGACGAGTGAATCTCCGCCATGTGGCACAGAGGTCCAGACCCGCCACCCACCGCCACTGCACAGCAACCAGCCACTGCTGCCCGGCGACTGGACGCTGCTGCGCAGTGACCAGCTTCCAAGGCGACTCAGCAGGTGTGGCACAGGGACCCTATGAAGAGGTCTCTAACGAAGCCTTCATGAAATAGCAAACCGGGAACCGAAACCAACCGAGATTGGGTCAGCCAAGAGACAGGCCAGTCCCACCACTCTCTTCAGACACTCTGGCAAGGAACCTGGGGCCCGCCATAGCAGAGAGGTGACGTCACCAGAATTAGGCCAACGAGATTCCTTCCCAGCAGAATCCGCTTTAGCAAGTGTGTGACTCCCACCCCCATCAGATACAAACAGCTGGGAAACCTCAAAAATCTCTCCGTGGGCATGACTGTAGAGGCTGAGGGACTCCCGACCTCCAACTCCCCCTACCGCCAGTGGTGTGGGCATGTCTGTAGGGGCTGAGGGAAGTAGAGGGGATTCTTGATCCCCAACTCCTCCTACCATCAGCAGCAACACCCAAGGTCTTAGCCGCCAGTTTCCGGGGGCGTGCCCACCAAAGAGGCCTGGAAAAATTAAACTGTTGGTTCCCAGATCACCGCTCCACAGCACTGGGGCTTGGATGAATGACAGAGAGAGTGCTCAGTTGTTCGGAAAATAGGGCATGCAGTGGGGCTACAAGTGTAATAACCAGATCCTTGGGGAACCATCTCTGGTGAGCAGGACCTGGCTGGCTGGCAGGAGGAAGGGGGGAGGGGCAGAAGAAGTGAAACGGCGCTGGACTAACAGGTTTGAGAGACTCCCAGGAGCTGCCTTACAGAGATTGCTGTTGGCACATAGAGGGCAGAAGCTCGGCTCAGAGGGCACAGCTCCACCTACTGGAAAAGAAGAAAATGGATCTCTAAGACTTCAATTTTTTTTTTAAATTTCTATTTTATTAGTTTTTGTCTCACCTTTTCCTTCTTTCTTTCTTTCCCTTTTCAAGTTTTATTGTTCTTTCCATTCTACTCTATTCTATCTCTCTCTCTCTCTCTCTCCTTCTTTCTTTTTAAGAGCACCTTCCTTCCCCTACCGCCCCCCCCAACTTTCATCCCAAGCATTACATCTTCCATTACGTGTAATTGTCTAAATGCAAATAGGTGAATGTTTCAAGGCTGTCTATAGGGCTCCTAAATACCTAGCTACTACCAACACCCTGATCCAATCGCCGGTTAGTATCCCCCTACAGTAGAGCAATCTTCCAAAGTAGCAAAGACATACTAATCCTCACACCATCATAGCACCTAACCTAAACATAAAGTCCTACGAACAGACAACAAATCACTATATGCATACAGAATCCGGAAGCCTTTTATGAACTGAATGAATCACCTTTAAAGTACAATAAAGCCCAACATTTCTAGGCATAGTCTCCAACCACAAAGGAGAGACCACAGAGATATACAAAACCAAAACAAATTTATAGGAGTAAACAGAAACACAGCAGTTAAACAGAGTTGGAAAGTAACATGAATGACATGAAAAAACAAGGGAAAAAAGGATTACAAACAATGCAGGACAACTTAAATCTACAGGAGAACCTACAGGCATCAGAAAAATGGACAGAGAAAGAACTCAAGGCATACCTGACTCAGATGGAATGGAATCTTAGAGAAGTCATTAGACAGCAAGTTGAAACAATAAAAAAATACTTTGAAAACAAATTGCATAAGCAAATTCAAATTGCAAAGAAGGAACTCTACCAGGAGATAGAGATTTCAAAAAAAATCAAACAATAATCCTAGAAATACAGGAAACCATAAACCAAATTAAAAACTCAAACGAGAATATTGCAAATAGACTAGATCAAATAGAAGTCAGAACATCACATAATGAAGACAAAGTTTATCAACTCGTAAAGAATATAGTCAACACAGAAAGTATGTTAAGAAATCATGAGCAATCTATCCAAGAGATATGGGATGTCATAAAAAAAACCAAACTTGAGAGTCATTGGGATAGAAGAAGGCATAGAGGTTCAAACCAAAGGAATGAACAATCTGTTGAATGAAATAATCTTAGAAAACTTCCCAGAAATGAAAGATGGAATGGATTGCCAAATCCTGGAAGCCTACAGGACCCCAAATATACAAAACCATAATAGACCAACTCCAAGACACATAATTATGAAGATATACAACATACAGAACAATGAGAGAATATTAAAAGCTACGAGAGAAAGGAGGCAGATTACATTCAGGGGTAAACCAATTAGGTGAACAGCTGATTTTTCATCACAGATTTTGAAAGCAAGAAGATCCTGAAACAATGTATTTCAAAAGCTGAAAAATAATAAATTCCAACCAAGAATATTGTATTCAGCAAAATTAAGCTTCAGATTTGACAATGAAATTAAAATATTTCACGATAAACAAAAGTTAAAAGAATTTGCCACCAGAAAACCAGCACTGCAAGGCATTCTGAGCAAAACACTA
This sequence comes from Spermophilus citellus, assembly GCF_964194105.1. Lineage (NCBI taxonomy): Eukaryota > Metazoa > Chordata > Mammalia > Rodentia > Sciuridae > Spermophilus > Spermophilus citellus. The sequence continues at coordinate 290,305 of NW_027672738.1, read as the reverse complement.
CAAGAAGAGGAATTGAAAAACAGCACACAAAACTAACATTGGGAGGTAACCCAGTAAAGAGAAGGACAAAAAATATAACCAAAAAGGAAAAACAAGCCATATTAAAATAAATAAATAAATAAGCATGTCTGGAAGTACAAACAATATATCAATAGTAATCTTAAACGTTAATGGCTTAAATTCACCAATCAAGAGACAAAGGCTAGTACACTGGATTAAAAAAGAAAAAAAAACGAATCCAACAATATGCTGCCTTCAGGAGACTCATATGATAGGAAAAGACATACACAGGTTGAAAGTGAAAGGCTGGGAAAAATCATACCACTCACATGGTCCTTGGAAGCAAGCAGGAGTGGCCATACTCATATCGAATAAAATCAACTTCAAACCTAAGTTAATCAAAAGGGATAAAGAAGGCCACTATATACTGTTAAAAGGAACCATCCACCAACAAGACATAACAATTATCAATATGTATGCACCAAACAATGGTGCTGCAATGTTCATAAAACAAACTCTCCTCAAGTTTAAGAGTCAAATAGTCCACAACACAATAATTATCGGTGACTTCAACTCACTGCTCTCTCCATTGGACAGATCCACCAGACAAAAGCTGAATAAAGAAACTATAGAACTCAATAACACAATTAATAACCTAGACTTAACCAAAATATATAGACTATATCAACCATCATCAAATGGATACACGTTCTTCTCAGCAGCACATGGATCCTTCTCAAAGGTAGACCATATATTATGCCATAGGGCAACTCTTAGTAAATATAAAAGGGTGGAGATAATACCATGCATCTTATCTGATCATAATGGAATGAAACTGGAAATCAATGATAAAAGAAGGAAGGAAAAATCCTGCATCACCTGGAAAATGAACAATATGTTACTGAATGATCAATGGGTTACAGAAGACATAAAGGAGGAAATAAAAAAAAATTCTTATAGATAAATGAAAATACAGACACAACATACCGGAATCTATGGGACGCAATGAAAGCAGTGTTAAGAGGGAAATTCATCACCTGGAGGTCATTCCTCAAAAAAATATAAAAACAACAAATAAAACACTTCATCTCAAAACCCTAGAAAAGGAAGAGCAAAACAACAGCAAATGTAGTAGAAAACAAGAAATAATTAAAATCAGAGCAGAAACCAACGAAATTGAAACAAAAAAAAATTGAAAAAATTGATAAAACTAAAAGATGGTTCTTCGAAGAAATAAATAAGATCAACAGACCCTTAGCCATGCTAACGAGGAGAAGAAGAGAGATAATTCAAATTACTAACATATGGGATGAAAAAGGCAATATCACAACGGACACTACAGAAATACAGAAGATAATTAGAAAGTATTTTGAAATGCTATATTCCAATAAAATAGAAGATAGTGAAGATATCAGTAAATTTCTTAAGTCATATGATATGCCAAGACAGAGTCAGGAGGATACACATAATTAAACAGACCAATGACAAAGGAGGAAATAGAAAAAGCCATCAAAAGACTACCAACGAAAAAAAGCCCAGGACCGAATGGGTATACAGAGTAGTTTTACAAAACCTTCAAAGAAGAATTAATACCAATACTTTTCAAGCTATTTCAAAAAATAGAAAAAGAAGGAGCTCTTCCAAATTCATTCTATGAGGTCAACATCATCCTGATCCTGAAACCAGACAAAGACACTTCAAAGAAAGAAAACTACACACCAATATCTCTAATGAACGTAGATGCAAAAATCCTCAATAAAATCCTGGTGAATCAGATACAAATGCATATCAAAAAAATTGTGCATCACGATCAAGTAGGATTCATCTCTGGGATGCAAGGCGGGTTCAATATACGGAAATCAATAAATGCTATTCACCACATCAATAGACTTAAAGATAAGAACCACATAATCATCTCGATAGATGCAGAAAAAGCATTCAAAAATGTTCAAAACATCCCTTTATGTTCAAAACACTAGAAAAATTAGGGATAACAGGAACTTACCTCAACGTTGTAAAAGCTATCTATGTTAGCCTCAGGTTAGCATCATCCTGAATGGAGAAAAACTGAAGGCATTCCCTCTAAAATCTGGAACAAGACAGGGATGCCCTTTCTCACCACTTCTATTCAATTTAGATCTTGAAATACTACCCAGAGCAATTAGAGAGACAAAAGAAATTAAAGGCATAAAAGTAGGAAAAGAAGAACTTAAATTGTCACTATTTGCAGATGATATGATCCTATATCTAACAGACCCAAAAGGGTGTAGAAAGAAACTACTAGAGCTTATAAATGAATTCAGCAAAGTGGCAGGATATAAAATCAACACGCAAAAATCAAAGGCATTCCTGTGTATCAGTGACAAATCTTCTGAAATGAAAATGAGGAAAACCACTCCATGAACAATATCCTAAAAAAATAAAATAAAATACGTGGGAATCAACCTAACAAAAGAGGTGAAAGATTTATACAATGAAAACTACAGAACCCTAAAGAGAGAAAGAGAAGAAGATCTGAGAAGATGGAAAAATATACCCTGTTCATGGATAGGCAGAACTAACATCATCAAAATGGCGATATTACCAAAAGTTCTCTATAGGTTTAATGCAATGCCAATCAAAATCCCAGCGGCATTTCTTGTAGAAATAGATAAAGCAATCATGAAATTCATATGGAAAAATAAAAGACCCAGAATATCAAAAGAAACTCTAAGCAGGAAGTGTAAATCAGGTGGTATAGCGATACCAGATTTCAAACTATATTACAGAGCAATAGTGACAAAAACAGCATGGTACTGGTACCAAAACAGGCGGGTGGACCAATGGTACAGAATAGAGGACACAGAGACTAATCCACAAAGTTACAACTATCTTATATTTGATAAAGGGGCTAAAAGCATGCAATGGAGGAAGGATAGCATCTTCAACAAATGGTGATGGGAAAACTGGAAATCCATATGCAACAAAATGAAACTGAATCCCCTCCTCTCGCCATGCACAAAAGTTAACTCAAAATGGATCAAGGAGCTTGATATCAAATCAGAGACTCTGTGTCTGATAGAAGAAAAAGTTGGCTCCAATCTACATATTGTGGGATCAGGCTCCAAATTCATTAATAGGACACCCATAGCACAAGAGTTAATAACAAGAATCAAGAAATGGGTCTTACTTAAACTAAAAAGTTTTTTTTTTCTCAGCAGGAGAAACAATAAGAGAGGTAAATAGGGAGCCTACATTTTGGGAACAAATTTTTACTCCCCACACTTCAGATAGAGCCCTAATATCCAGAGTATACAAAGAACTCAAAAAAATAAACAATAAGATAACAAATAACCCAAACAAAAAATGGGCCAAGGACCTGAACAGACACTTCTCAGAGGAGGACATACAATCAATCAACAAATACATGAAAAAATGCTCACCATCTCTAGCAGTCTGAGAAATGAAAATCAAAACCACCCTAAGATACTATCTCACTCCAGTAAGATTGGCAGCCATTATGAAGTCAAACAACAACAAGTGCTGACGAGGATGTGGGGAAAAGGGTACACTTGTACACTGCTGGTGGGACTTCAAATTGGTGCGGCCAATTTGGAAGCATTATGAAGATTCCTTGGAAAGCTGGGAATGGAACCACCATTTGACCCAGCTATTCCCCTTCTTGGACTATTCCCTAAAGACCTTAAAAGAGCATATTATAGGGATACTGCTACACTGATGTTCATAGCAGCAAAATTCACAATAGCTAGACTGTGGAACCAACCCAGATGCCATTCAATAGATGAATGGATGAAAAAAATGTGGCATTTATACACAATGGAGTATTACTTTGCACTAAAAAATGACAAAATCATGGAATTTGCAGGGAAATGGATGGCACTAGAGCAGATTATGCTAAGTGAAGCTATCCAATCCCTAAAAAACAAATGCCATATGTCATCTTTGATATAAGAAGAGCAAATAAGAACAGAATAGGGAGGAAGAGCATGAGAAGATCACCATAAAACAGTGGTGAGAGGGGGGAGGGAAAGAGAGAGAGAAGGGTAATTGCATGGAAATGGAAGGAGACCCTCATGGTTATTCAAAATTACATACAAGAAGAAAGGGAAGAAAAAACAAGGGGGAGAAATGAATTACAGTAGATGGGGTAGAGAGAGAAGATGGGAGGGGAAGGGAAGGGGAGGGGGATAGTAGAGGATAGGAAAAGCAGCAGAATACAACAGACACTGGTATGGCAATAGGTAAATCAGCGGATGTGTAACTGATGTGATTCTTCAATCTGTATATGGGGTAAAAATGGGAGTTCATAACCCACTTGAATCAAAGTGTGAAATATGATATGTCAGGAGCTTTGTAATGTTTTGAACAACCAACAATAATTTTTTTTAAAAAGGGAGGGAAGAACAAACTATTTCAAGTTAAAAGGCAAAAATAAACCCAAATGACTGAAAATACAAATCATATCTGATTAACATCTTTGAATTCTGATAGGAATCAGCCAATTCTATGAGACTTTCAAAGAAGAACTAACACCAACACTTCTCAAATCATTCCATGCAATAGAAGTGGAGGGAACCTTTTCAAACTCATTCTACAAGCTGGTATCACCCTGATACCAAAACCAGACAAAGACACATCAAGAAAAGAAACCTCAGACCAATAACCCTGATGACCTTAGATGCAAAAATTCTTAATAAAATTCTGGCAAAATGCCTACAAAATCATTTAAAAAATCTAGTGCCCTATGATCAAGAGGGGTTCATCTACAAAATGCAAGTTTGTTTCAACGTAATGGAAATCAATAAATGTAACACATCACATCAACAGACTTAGAGACAAGAATCATACTATCTGAATAGATGCAGAAAAAACTTTGATAAAGTACAGCAAGTATTCATGTTCAAAATTCTAGAAGAACCAGGGATATAAGGAACATGTATTGTAAAAGCTATATATGCTAAACCCTATGTCAACATCATCCTAAATGGAATGATTGAAAGCATATTCTCTTGAAGTACTTGTACAAGATAAGGATGCCCTGTTTCACCACTTCTTATTCAACATCATCTGGAAACTCTAGCCAGGGCAAGTAAATAGAAGAAAGAAATTAAAGGGACATGAAGAGAAAAAGAAGAACTCAAACTATACTTATTTGCTGATGACATGATTCTATATTTAGAGAAACCAAAAATCTCCACTAGAAAACTTCTAGAACTCACAAATGAATTTAGCAAAGTAGCGGGATGTAAAATCAACACCTATAATTCAATTGCATACTTATACATCAGTGATGAATTGACTGAAATAGAAATTAGGAAAACTACCCCATTCACAGTAGCCTCAATATATATATATATATATATATATATATATATATATATATATATATATATTTGGGAATCAATCAAACAAAAGAGATAAAAGACTTCTACAAGGAAAACACAGAACTCTAAAGAATAAAATTGAAGAAGACCTCAGGAGATGGAAAGATCTTCCATGATCTTAGAGAGGCAGAATTAACATTGTCAAAATGGCCATACTACCACAAGTGCTACACAGATTGAATGCAGTTCCTATTAAAATCCCAGAAACATTTTCCATAGGAATAGAAATAATCAGTCATAACATTAATTTGGAAAAACAAGAGGCCCAGAATAACCAAGCCAATCCTTAGCAAGAAAAATAAACAGGAAACACCACAATACCAGACCTTACATTATACTACAGAGCTACAGTATCAAAAACTGCATGGTGTATGGGCACCAAGCAGACAGGTAGACCAATGGTAAGAACAGAAGACACAGAGAAGAATCCACAGAAATACAGTGACCTCATACTAGACAAAGGCACTGAAAACAAACATTGGAGAAATGATAACCTCTCACAAAAATGGAGTGGGGAAAACTGGAAATCCACATGTAGCCACATGCAATTAAACACTTGTCTCTAAACCTGCACAAAACCCAACTCTAAATGGATCAAGAACTTAGGCATTAGAACAGAGACCCAGAGACCCCAATCTACCTCATGTTGGCTTAGGAACCAACTTCCTCAATAAAACTGCTAAAGCATAAAATGTTCAATCAAGAGTAAATAAATGGCATGAAACCAAACTCAAAAGCTTCTTTACAGCAAGAGAAATGATCAAGAATGGGGAGAGAGGGTTTACAGAATGGGAGAACATCTTTGCCACCCACATCTCAGACAGAGCACTAATCTCCAGTATATAACTCAAAAAACTGAACACCACAAAAACAAATAACCCAATCCATAAATGGGCAAAGAGGACTATCAGACACTTCATAGAGAGAGAAATACCAATGGTCAACAAATATAGGGAAAAATTCTCAATATTTCTTGAGTATTTTATTTTTTCTAGCAATTAGAGAAATGCAAACTAAAACTATACCGAGATTTAATCTCATGCAGGTAAGAAAGGCAATTATAAAGAATAGAAGTCACAATAAGTGTTGGTGAGGATGTGGGGGAAATGTTGCACTCATCCATGTCTGTGGGACTGCAAAGTGGTGCAACCACTCTGGAAATCAGGGTGGAGATTGCTCAGGAAACTAGGAATGAAACCACCACGTGGATTTAAAATCAGCATACTATAGTGATGCAGGCACATCAATGTTCACAGCAGCTCAATTCACAATAGCTCACTGTGGAACCAACACAGGTGTCCTTCACCAGATGAATGGGTGAAAAAAATGTGCTAAATACACACCATGGAATATACCCAAACAAAGAGGAGTGATAGGCATTGCCAGTCAGTTGATGGAATGGGGGACTGTCATGCTAATGGGAGTTATTCAATCCCCCAAACTAAAGGCTAAATGCTTTCTCTAGTATGCGGATGCTGTCTCACAATAAGTGGGGGGTAGGAAAGAATGGAAGTACATTGGATTTGTCAAAGGGGAATGAAGGAAAGGGAGGGCCAATCTGAATATAGAAGACAGTAGAATGAATGGGACTTTACTTTCCTATGTGCATATGAATAAATGACCCACACATACAAATTGTGAAATTCAAAAAAGAACTCTTATTTGTTAGGGGTAGTGTTTGATGTCAGATCTTGGTTTGGCACCCAGTGTCACAGTCTGGCTCATGTACTCTCAAACTTCCTACATTTAAGTCCTAACTCTCAGACCTTGATACTGAGGTAACATTGGAAGGCAGAACCTTTACCATTATAGTTATGGTACGTTCACATGAGTTCACAGGGCTTTGTGCTAAAATGGTGTGACTCACTTCCTTGTAAGATTTGGATTCAGACAATGCTCAGAGGGGAGACCAGAAAAGGATACAACCCCAGTGGCCATCTGCAAGTCAAGAAGAGAGGTCACAGGAGGAAGCAAATCTAAGAAACATTCATCATGAATTTCTGACCTTTTGAGCACTCAGACTTTGGTATTCTGATCTGATAGCTCTAGCAATCCAATGCACACAGTAATGCTAAATGTGTAAAATAGAGGATAGATTTCTCCTTCCCAGGGGGAGGATATTTAGGAATTTCCTCTGTTGTTTTGGTAAATTTTATGTAAGTATAAAAGCATTCCTAAATAACCCTTTTATATTAAATACCTGAATGAATCCAGGTGGGGTGGTGAATAACTGTTATTCCAGAAGCATGGGAGACTGAGGCAGGAGGATCAAAAGTTGGAGGCCAGCCTCAGCAACTTAGTGAGGCCCTAGGCAACTCAGTGAGGCCTTGTCTCTAAAAAAAAAATGAAAAGGGCTGCGACTGGGGCTCAGAGGTTAAGCACCCCTGGGTTCCATACTAATGCCAAAAACAAAACAACAGAAAACCAACCAATGAATGAATATCCTGCAGCCAAAATCCCCCCTCCTCACTTTTTTTCCATTTCGGGTTTCTTTTAATTGATCAAGGACCTGGGAATAAAACCAGAGACCCTGCATCTAATAAAAGAAAAAGTAGGCCCTAATCTCCATCATGTGGGATGAGGCTCCAACTTAGTTAATGCTATAGTATCCCTTGAAGTTTCTGGTAGGATTTCCCCTTCCTCTACTGTTTTCTCTTTGCTTTAAACTATACAAAGTCTAATCTGGGACAGAAAAGATCCATTCTTTATAGGACATATCAGGGCACATACAAGATTGCCTGGAGCCCTTAGTTTGGGCAATGAATTAGAGGATAAAACTACACATGACATACATATTTTCTCTACACTAGAAGAAGTTACAAATTGGTTCCTTTGTGGTGATGCTCATTGGGGGACTTTTTTTTGGCTCTGCCCACACGACCCAGCCAATCGGCCTCAAGAGCAGGAGGAGTGGGGGAGGTTGAGAGGCTTGTGGGAAGCCGGTGGTGGCAGTTGGGCTCTGAGGGTTTTTCCTGAGGAGCTGTGTGGTTTGGTGCGTGTGTTCTAAAAATAAAGTTCGTTTCTTTTGACAAGTGGCTCCTGAATTGTGCCCAGCCAGACTGCGGCATTGAGGCTTGACAGTAGTGTGCTTGCTTAGCATGTGTAAGGCTCTGGGTTCGATCCTCAGCACCACATAAAAATAAATAAATAAAATAAAGATGATATTGTGTCCAACTTAAAAAAATGTTAAAAAAATAAATCATATAAGAAACAAACATTTTGATTGTTCCTTCCAGAGGAAGACTGAGCCTTTTTCCTGTCTCCACTGATGAGGATGAACCTGAGGGATGATCACTCAGGTTCTCAACAGAGTGGAGTCCAGCACAGACTCTGCCTCACCTGAAAGTAGGTGCCACCTGCCTGCTGCTCCCTCAAGCCCAGCCTCCAGATCTGCCTCTATTTTTCTGTTTTGCTTCAAGAGCATTTTTATGTGATGCAGTGTGAATTCTGGAATTTTCTGTATGTAAATCATGGAGTATGTGAGCAGGAATGTCAGGAAACCAGGTGGCCCATGTGAAAATGGAATTAAATGGAGAGGATCTACAGAGCCTCAGGACAATCGAGGGACCTCTCATACCCAGAATCCTGACATCAAAACATGTGGAAAGGATACGGGTAATTTTAACTTTGAAACCAAGTAAGAGAACTTGGAGTTGTTTACAAGATTGGGATGCACTTTTTTTTTTTTTTTGTCCAGGGAACTCATAGAAAATTTTGAGCACCTCTCCCCAGGTGGTTGTTATCCAGAGTAGAATCAAATCAAGGGGACAAGCAAAATGTTCCACTGGGGACTCTATAGTTCTGTGCTCCCCAGTGGGATATTGTCACCTTAGTAGAGACACTAAAATTGCAGGCTGCAGAGAGATGAGCTCACAGCACCCTTTCTCTTAGACCCCTACAGGTTATGCTCAGGTGCACCAAGTGCTCCGCATCCATCCAGGTAAGTGCCTCTCTGTTCCACAGAGATAGTTAGTGAGTACCTGGGGCTTGTAGGAGGAGGTTGAAAGGGGCAAACTGGGTCTAGGAGTGAGGTGTTTGGTAGCTTGAGACACCCAGCTCTCATGCCTATATTTAAGAAGACTAAGGTGCTCTGTGAAATGTGGGGAAGGAGATATTCTTAGGTTGCCTCATCCTTTGAGATGCAGAAAGTTAGGTGCTATTTTCAATAGGAAGTGCCAATTATCTCAGGTTTCTATTTAATTTTTTTTCTAGCAACTACAGCAGTACTCATGTTACATATGTGTTTCCCTGTTTCATATGCTATTTACTCCTAAACTAATAATCAGGGATGTAATAAGTCACCTGTCTGCTTTGTACAAAATACACGCAGGTTTCCTTCTCTCACCTTCTGGAACAAATAGAATATTACTGATCAGTGACTACTATACTCTGAGGAATTAAAAACCATAATTTTACATGGCCCAGAAGGTAATGAGGGCAACCTCACATGGCCACAGGCATCTATCGAACTTTCCCATATAATCTTCCTTGTAATACATTTAATCTCAAAATTTAAAAGTGAATAGTGGTACTCCATAGTGGGTGCTCTGCCCATGAGCAAATTTAAAGTGAGAGGACAGTGGTCCTGTGTCACCATCCCAGGAAAAGTCTAGTGAATTCGATTGTGGTGTCTTTCTCTTTGCCCCAATGACAAGATAACAGAATTGCCCATAGCTAGGTAAGAAGAATATTTGTGTCCATTAATCTTCTTTCTTTTCATTATTCACTTAAACATTCTCTTTGCCCTTTCTCTAATAATGAAAGTGTCTGAAAGGCCTTTGATTATATATGCACCATTTTTTTTATCCATTCTTCCACTGAAGGGCATCTAGATTGGCTCCACAGTTTAGCTATTGTGAATTGTGCTGCTATAAATATGGATGTGGCTGTGTCCCTGTAGTATGCTCTTTTTAAGTCCTTTGGGAATAGACCGAGGAGTGGGATAGCTGGGTCAAATGGTGGTTCTATCCACAGTTTTCCAAGGAATCTCCATACCGCTTTCCATATTGGCTGCACCAATTTGCAGTCCCACCAGCAATGTATGAGTGTGCCTTTCCCTCCACATCCTAAACTCATTCTGTCCTGGTGTGTATTTTCAGGTCCTATTTCATGCAAATGCACTTACAGGAAAAAAGTGAACCTATCTGCTTTTCTTCTTCCTAACGCAAACCGGACCTGACTCATGTATCAGGGCAACAGATCCTCCTGCAGGTATGTTTGGGTTTCCCAGTGATGACAGCTTAGGGTCTGTGATGAATCTAATTTGCTGTTTCCTATTGTTGTTAGAAGACTAATTTTTCTTTTAATGATTCTGAATACAGACTTTAAAATATTCTTAGGGTCTATCTGTAAGTGTGAACCCTGAGCTGTACTTAAATCCTTCCAATTCACAGAAAAATGGATTATTTTTAGCCTTATTTTCTGGAAATAGCTGCCATTCATTCACCCAAATATTCTCCAGGATTTTCTCCTCCTTGATCCTGTGGCTTATATAAGTTACAGTGGCTCTGCACCCAGCAGGGCACCTGGTGTGTGTGGCTGTGCCCTCCCTGATGTGCAAGCTGTTTCTCCCTAGTGCTCTTCAGAGTTTCCCAGCTAGATCTCTGCCATAGAGAAGAACTTCCTGCCCAATTTTTCCTGAGATTGAAACCAACTTAAAGCAGGATGAATCCCCCTCCCAGATTTCAATTGTCCATCTTACTTTAGTGATGGGAATCATGGTAAAGTTGAACTAGGTGGCAACCGTGAATCAAAGTGTGCTCCTTTGCTGCTGCTGGTATTATTATTTTATTTTGGTATCAGGGATGAAGCCCAGTGGAGTGCTTGACCCTTGAACCACAACCCTAGCACTTTTCACATTTTATTTAGAGACAGGGTCGCCCTAAGGTGCTTAGGGCCTCTTTAAGTTGCTGAGGCTGGCCTCAAAATTGTGATCCTTCTATCTCAGCCTCCCAAACTGCTGGCATTACAGGTGTGCACCACTGCACCTGGGCCATGTTACTTCCCCTGTGACTTATGTCCTTCTCTATGAAAGGTGCAGTCTTTCTAATGTAGTTTTCTTTGAACAGCGTGTTAACCAAATACCATCACATTGCTAAGAGTCACAGCTTATGAGGCCCCTTCATTACACTGCAGGGAAGTATAAAGTTTCATCCTGGTCCTGAGCCTCTGGGCTCTTCTGTGATAGACAGGTGTGAGTGGCAGGTGTGATGGCTGGGAGAGGACATGCTGGACAATTTCTTTTAGCTCATTTTTATAAAGTGTTCTTATTCACCAGAACTCATTCTAATGTCAATGAGCTATTAACACAGATGTAGCTACATACTTTTTAAAGTCACTTATATATTGTATGATATTTAAGTGAATCAGTTTTCTGTATTGGATGTATGATTTGCTGATTCATTATGATGTGATCTGAAATTTAGATGGAGGATAGGCACAGGAATCCCAGGGTATCAGAGGCTGAGGCAGGAGGATTGTGAATTCAAAGCCAACCTCAGGAAATTAGGAAGGCCCTGGGCAACTTAGTGAGACCCTGTCTCAAAATAAAAAACAGGGGGGTGGCCTAGTGATGTGTATCAACGGTTGAGAAGTCCTGGGTTCAGATCCTGGTAGGAAAAATAAACTCTTTGTTCACAGCTGGATAGATTCAGAAATATGTAGTTGCTCCTGGGTCTACACTCTTTTTGTTGTAGAAAGTGTTTTCTCACTCTCCTTCATGCTCTGGAGAAAGGAGACTCATTTTTTCATGCTTCTACTATGCAGTTTTGCCTTCAGACATATAAGACTTTCTGGTCATTTTAAAGTAACACTGAACTGGGGTCTTAATTTCTGAATATTTTTGAAAACTCCTGATTTCCTCTCATTCCTACTTTTTCTAAAACTTTCATGTTTGCACAACTATATATTTTGAAGTAACACTGAAAATCATTCCTTGAATGCTCTGATTTGCAGGTGATTTAAACATGTTACTGAAAGTTTTACAATGCTGTGTGCTTGCCTTGCACACGTTTTTAACATGAATTAAACACAACGAAAGCAAAGTTGCCATTTCACACAAATGGTATAAGAGAACGCAATTTTAAAACTAAAATTTAAAATTTTTATTTTAAAATATTGTACATAAACGATTATAGTTAAACATAGATGTTTAAGTTATTCCTTAAAGCTTCATCAGTATATATTTTACCTACATGAAACAGTTGTTATAAGAACAGATGTATGTAATTTTATGTATAAAGATGTCAGGGAATAACATCTGTGCCTGTCATCATATATGCCTTGTGGAAGATCTTCCTAGTGTCATTTCTGGGCTTGTCATGGTAGAAAACCTGAATATACTGAATAAGTGAAAGAAAAAAAATTGTATTTTTTTCTGATCACCACATCTGGGAAAAAAAGAACTTTTCCCTAATGGTGTAGAAAATTTCCCTTTTAAACAAACACTGCATGTTCTTACTCATGTACGAAACCTAAAAAGCATTGCACACACTCTCTAAGAAATGTTGTTCCAGCAGATCATTCAACAAATTCTCCAGGATAAATTTCAGTCTTGGGCATTTGATTTCAGAAAAATGTCACCTTGAACTTGTAATAGAGATAACATCTTGTAGAGCTCATCTTTAAGGAATGGGCTGGACATGTGTCCTTTAATTAAAACCTTAAAACACCAACTCTCTTTTAAAACAGCACCAAGTCTGTTTAAAATGTAGTTCCATCTACTAAATTGATTATAAAGTCTTGAAAAGGAAAAAAAAATAACTAAGCACTTGGTAATATTTCCAGAATGTTATAACATAGGCTAGTTATTCTGGCTAGAGGATTAACAACAATGTGACATGTGTAGCCACCTCAGAGAATTCCAAGGACAGATATAAAATTTCGAGTTCTCAGAACAGGATTGTGAAAATGTTCTACTATGTTGGTTTTTCTATTTTTTTTACTGGAGTTTGAACACAGGAGCAATTAACCACTGAGCCACATCTCCACCCTATTTATATACTTTATTTAGACACAGGGTCTTGCTGAGTTGCTCAGAGCCTGTGTAAGTGGCTGAAACTGGCTTTGAACACACATCCTCCTGCCTCAGGCTCCTGACCTGCTGAGATTACAGGTGTGCACCCCCATGTCCCGCAGTAATTTCTTTCTTCTCTTTCTTTTCAGGCAGGGACACAGCTGATCTGTTATTAAAAGGACTGCATTGATTCTCCCAAGTCTTGTGCATGAAGAACTATATGATAATAAGATTAGAAGCCAACATTTCTAGAGAGTTCATTATGTGCCATGAACACTTCCAAGGTTGGTAGGCACACTTTCCTTTTTCCCACATAGTCTCTGCAGGATTCACACAACAGGACTCTTTATATGGACAGATGAGATGACTGGACCTCAGCATCCTAGGGAGCTTAAGAAGAAGCTATCGTAAATGGTAGCTCCAACTCGCAACTTCAACCAGTCCAACATCTGAGTTCACACCAATATTTTCTTGTTTATATATTACAAACATTTGGTCTGGTGGGAAATAAACCAGAGTTAACATGGTGCTGACATGAAGTCACTCCATGCAGGTCTAATCTGTGGACACTCATGTTTGGGAGGGTCTCGCTTCCAGTTTCTTGCAATCAACCCCCCTGAAATTTGGCCCAATTTGTAGACCTCCTATTATGGAATTGACCAACAAGATCAGAAAAAGGAAAATCAAGTAAGTTTCTGTCTTGCCCCAGACAACCTCAGATATGAGGTAATAGGAAGGAAATATATTCTTTTGAGCCGTGACATGACCCCACTTTTTAAAAATCCCTGGCACTTTTAATTTTTAATTTGGAGACAACAAGGTCTCAGGAAGTTTCTTAGGTCCTTGCTAACTTGGTGACATCAGCATTGAACTTGCTATTGTCCCATCTCAGCCTCCCGAGCCACTGGGATTACATGAGTGCACCATGGCACCTGGCTGACAATTCTTAATGTACAAGAAAACTGAAGTATCAATATGTATGCCACTGTTGAGGTCCCAGTGAGATTGGAAGGTACTGAGATAAGGCAGTGTGTGGAGATGCTTTCTCCAGGGTGTGAATAGAACATAGTATTTTTAAAAATTTTGTCTTGGGGGCTGCCTGGTGGGTAAGTGCACCAGCACCAAGTTACACCTGGTCCTTTTGACTCTGTATTTTGAAACAGGGTCTGATTAAGATGCCCAGACTGGCTTTACCCTTCATCATCCTCCTGCCTCAGCATCCTGGGTCACTGGGATTTCAGGCAGACACCACTGTGCCCAGCACCATAATTGAATTTTCATGTGGAATAAAAATACAGTTGGATGAATCTTCTTTTTTTTCTTCATGGAAGTGGTGTTCATTTGAGATTGATGAAGGAGGTCAGATTTGAAAAAAAAAAGACATTTTTGTGTGTTACTGTGGTCACAATATTTTTCTTTTCCTTAGAAGATGAACAAAGCCAACAGACTGTACAGTAATATTCACATAAGAAACACCATGTACACCGTGACTGGCATTGGGGTCATGGCCAACGCCCTTCTTCTTCTCGTCCACATCTCCTTGCACATTACTGGACACAGACCTAAGCCCACGGACCTGCCCATTGGTCTCCTGGCCCTAATCCACCTGGTAATTCTGCTCATCAAAGGCTTCACAGCTTCGGACATTTTTATACCTCAGGGGGGAAGGTGGGATGACCTGACGTGTAAATTGCTCATCTACCTGTACAGGTTGATGAGGGGCTTCTCCATCTGTGCCACCTGCCTGCTGAGTGTCCTCCAAGCCATCACCCTCAGCCCCATGGGCTCCTGCTTGGCAAGGTTCAAACATAAATCCTCACGTCACAACGTGTGTTTTCTTCTCTTCCTGTGGGTCATCTACTCATCCTTCAGTAGCCACCTCTTCATCTCCATTGCTGCTATCCCTAATTGGACCTCAGACAACTTTATGTATGTCACGGAATCCTGCTCCTTCATTCCCATGACCTTCTTCCTCCGGCATAGCTTGTCCACCCTGCTGACCTTCAGGGAAGTCTCCTTTATAGGAATAATGGCCCTCTCCAATGGATGCATGGTGGCTCTCCTGTACAGGCACAAAAGGCAGTCCTGGTATCTCCGCAGCAGCAGCCTGTCTCCAGTGTCATCCCCAGAACTGAGGGCCACCCAGACAATCTTAATGCTCATGAGTTGCTTCATGGTCATGTGCATCTTGGACAGCATTGTCTCCTATGCAAGAATCACACTGAAAGATGATCCAGTATTTTATTGTATCCAGATCCTCTTGACCCATAGCTATGCCTCATTCAGCCCTTTGGTGTTTATTTGTACTGAAAAACGTATAATTGTTATTTTCAGATACATGTGGGAGAAGACAGTAAACGTTTCAGTAGCCAGTGGTGGATAAGTTCTGTTAAGGTGAGAAACTGTGCTGAATTTGGAGTGATTTATGATGACAGTGTGTGTAGAGTCTTTGGTTTAAATGCAATGCAAAGTCTCACTCCCTCTGTTGAACCATCCAGTTGGACATGTGTGGATGACAATTACATAAAAGAAAGCCAAACCATGTACCTCTCCAAGATATTACGGGGATGTCATGTTTCTCCTGGATCCAATAGGGCCCTGTGAGTTAGATGTCACTTGTCATAACCTGGGTTATTCCAAACTCTTTTTAGATACAGAACAGTTCCAATGCTTCTCAAATATTGCATTGTCTCCATTATCTGTATTTTTCCAAACTACCTTTGTAAACATATTTTACCATGAAATATCATATGATCCAGCACACACACTACACACTCACACACACACACGTTCTACATGCAGGGAGTCAAACAGTTATCTCCACATCACTACTCCTAAAACCATGCTTTAAATATTCAAACATAGAAACAAATCAACACCTACAACCAGAAGAAAATTCTGGAACAATTGGACGCATAGCTGAGTCCTCAAGTTACTCTACTCAGTGAAGCCGGTTTAGTTGTAAAAGAACAAACATTGTATAAATGTACTTAAAGAAGGTGGGAGTTGGAGTGGGCAGAGTGACAGAGCAGGAACACAAGGGTGTCCAGAGACCAAGACAGGAGGCAGCGGGGAGCTGTCCCTTGGTACGTGGAGAACCTCTATTCAGTTAGGAAGTGAGTGCTGTCGTGGGTGGTGGTGACTGTTGTGCAATAATGTGAATAGATTCCAGGCCACTTGCCTGAATGCTGAAAAGTGGTCAGAATGTTTATGTTATATATATTTTATCCTCATAAAAGTGTTTTTAATTATCAACTCGGTTGTGGAAAACATTATTTCTGAAACTATAAAGTAAGGGATAAGACTCTAAACGTGCCACAGGGTCATTTGGTAAGCTTTGAAACATCAGAGCTGATTTGTTACAGTGATGTGAAGATTGGCTGTGAGAGGCTCACTTCTGATCTCAGCTTCTCCCAGGAGAGGTGTTCTCCATGTGGATGCTGTTATGCGCCACTCTGGGCTGCTCAGCCTTCCAAAGACTTTCAGCATCACAGCGGGTAGCTCCCATGTTGAGGCTTCCTGGGTGAGAGGTGCATGCAGTCAAAATACTAGGTTTAGACAGTAAGTCACACGTGGGAGTTTACCAATCATGACAGCAGTGCTGTGAAAATTATGCACTTGTCACATATTCTATTTAATTAGAAAAATTAGCAAAATATAAAATACTCTCAAATCAAAGGTCTTTATAAAAATGTAAGTAGTAAAGGAAGCAAAGAATATGAGATTAAACATTTTAAAAATGGGAAAAGGAACATAGAAAAGAGGATATAAGGGGTCCAAAGGATTACAGGACAGAACAAAGTGGCTGTTTAAGTTATCATGAATAGGTGTTAAGTCTGAATCAATGAAACTCCTCAATCAGTTGATGTTGGGCGGCTGAGATCACAATAACAGCAACACAATCTTAAGGTTGCACACCAAGGTGTAGCTGTAAACCAGGAAAAAGGACCCAAGAGACATGCAGAACATCCCAGCAAGGGCAGAATACACTACTCTGATGTGCTCAGAGCAGCGCTCACAAGAGGACACACACCAGGTCACAAACAAGCCTCCTCAATCTTAAGGACACTGGTATCCTATCAAGTATATCAACAAGCACCATAGAGTAAAGATAAAATTAAAGACTGAAAACTGTCCATCCCAACTAACGTGGAAATTAAACAACACAATTTAACCAGTCATGCACAGAGAACTCACAAGTGGAATCAGAAATTTCCTTGAGAAAAAACCGAGGATCAAAGTACCACCTTCTAGAACTTGGGGGTGCATCAGGAGGATGTCGCAGAGACATGAAGCAACACGTCTCCATTCACAACCAGGTTGAAAAAGAGAACCCTAGACACACACAACCTCAGAACACTGAGGTTGGAAAGTGGAACAAAGCAACAATTGATGGAGGAGAGTGAACCAGTAACACAAGACACCCCACCCCTCCAAAAAGGAGCCCAGAGACATGGGATTTCAGGATGGAGGGATACACATTGAACAATTAGCACCAATCCATCTTGATCTCCAAATTCAACACATTGAAAGCATCATCCATGGTGAAGGCCTGGGGTTTAACCCATGGGACACAGATGGCTCAGTACATGCAGATCAATTATAAGGACACACAATAGCATACAGATTCCAAGGAAGGAGAGACACTGTCTCATGAGTGACATGTTCACATATGTATAAACACTAAAGATCCCACAGAATTCCTTTCAGGATTCTGACAGGCATTCAGCAGAACACAAAGGCAATATTCCAATAATTCTGTTTTGTTTCTTTACAATTGCCACAAAATAGGTGAAAAGAAAATTCAGAAGACAATCCCCACAATAAACCATTATAAAGAGCAAATACAGAGGCATGAACTTGGCCAGAGAAAGAAAACACTTGTACCCTGAAAACTATAATGATGCAAAAAATTAAAGCAAAGATGAATCATAGGAACCATGCATCGTATTCATGATACAAAAAATCAATATCAAAATGTCCATATTATCAGAGTTATGTACAGATCAGATGCAATCCCTCATCCAAATCTCAGGAGGATATTTTACAGAACTAGGAAACAAGGTAGCTAAAATCCACATGTGAAACTACAAGATCCTGAATAGGTAAATCAACCCTGATAAACAAAAAAATCTAACAGAACAACACCCAATTTTAAAATATATATTATGAAGCTATGGTAATTAAAACAGTCTTTTATGGCTGGGGATGGATCTTGGAGATGTAGCCCTTGCCTAGTGTAAATGCACAGATCCTGGGGTTCATCAGCAACACTTGAAAACCACACATCCATGCAAAAATAAAAAATAAAAAAAAGAAGAAAGAAAAAAATTATGGTATAGTGGCATAATAGTAAACCTATAACTAGTGGAACAAATGGGGTGTCTTGATAAACGTCCTCATACAACATCATGAAGTAATCTTTCAAAGCGCTGCCAAATATAGTAAATGTAGTATGAATAGTCTTTTCAACAGATATTTGTATGCAAAAGAAAAATGATGGACCCTTGTCCTACGGCACACACAAGGATCAACTCGAGATGGATTGAAGACGTAGATGTGAGACCTGAATCTGTGAACCTGCCAACCTCCCGCCCCCCCACCAAAAAAAAAAAACATTTAGAAATCTTTATGATATTGGAATAGGAAACTATTTTCTGGGATATCACACCCAAAGTATAGGCAACAAAGTCAGCCACATGATGACATGAAACCAAAAATCTTCTATACAGAAAGGTGAAAAATCAGCTGTCAACAGACAACATACAGATGAAGGCTATATGTTCAGATCATATATCAGGAAAGAGCTTGATTTTCAACGTTTGGGGCTGGGGATGGAGCTCAGTTGATAGAGTATTTGCCTGACAAGCACAAGGCCCTGGGTTCAGTCCCCAGCACCACACACAAAAAAATTAACCTTTATTAAAACCTCAGAACTTAGTAAAAAAAAATAACCTCAATAAAAATAGCACAAGATATGAATAGATATCCCACCAAAGCAAAAACACATATGTGGCCAACAAGCAAAGGAAAGATGCTCAACATCCATCAATTCTCAAGGAAATGCCAATCAGAGCCACCACGAGGTGAGGTCCTGTCACAGCAGTCAGGAGGGCGGTGATGTGAAAGGAAAGGTCACCATGACTGTGGAAGGTGCCCTGTGCCTGGTTGGGTGCCTGTCACGGCCCTAGAGAAATTCTGATAAATATCACCATTGTACTTGTGTTTTGTAAGCAAAGTCCAATAAAGAATGGGATCTGAGCAGGAGGGAGGGATGGACACATATCTGCTGCCTTTCTTTGCCACCAAGATCAAACATACTGTCTTGGGTTCTCCTGGGCATTTCTCATGCATTTGATTCTTCCTTTCGATCTACAGGTCCAGGCTCCCATCATTTCTCATTTATCTGAATCCTAAACAACTTCTGTTTTTATTTATCTGGATCCTGGACATATTCTATTTGTGTATGCCCTGTGGATGAATACATCCAGGGTTCTGTATCTGGAAAATGTCATTTTCAACTCTATTATTGAAATATGATGTGGTCTTCATGTATAACATTTGGAGGGAAAAAAGTTGTTTATTTGTTTTTGTTTACACTTTTAAGATATGGAGGGGATGTGAGGGTAGAAAGATAGTAGAATGAAACTGACATTATTACTGTATGTATATATGTGATTGTACGGCCAATACGATTCTGCAACATGTACACTCAGAAAAAATGAGGAAAAAAATATATCCCATATATGTAGGATATACCAAAGTGCATAAATGCTTTCTACTGTCATGTGTAACTAATTTAAAAAAATTTATTTTTTTAAAATATGGTCTCGTTGTCTTCTGGGTTCCAGGGTCTCTGAGAGCAACGTGCTTTCATTGTTATCCATGGCCTCTGATGAGCTGATTTTGGAGGGCATCATCTTCCTTTAAGACAACCTCCTGCTTTCTGGCAGTTTAAATGCAAAGTGCCATTGTCATTTGTGTATATTTTGACCATATCATGACTCAAATAGAAATACTATGGATATAAGTGACTCTGTACTCTGTGTAATTTTTCCAAGTTTCAAAGGCCTTAGAAGGGAGTTGAGTTCTATATCAAAACCTCAGCTTACACAGGGCAACCCTGCATTACTGAAAAATATCTGCTAGCATTTTCTCACAAAGCATTTCTTGTCCAAAACTAATTTCACAAATTACAAGCTAATAGAGTCACCTGTACTCAACCACTTAGGTGCATGACAGTGAGGTTGCAAGGATATTTAAAGAGAAAAGGTGGTGGTGGTTTCTCATTCCTGGTAACAAAATATCCAGGAATACAAGTTCCTAAAACTTGGGAAAATAATATTTATGCCCATTAAACTTAGATTTTTGGAATGTCAGGATTTTTGCTGGGGTTATGGGTGTGCACCACTATGAATGTCCCCCATTTCTTTACTTTAAAAAAAATTCTCCTTTCTCCCAGAACTGCTGGTGACTTATGCTAAAGTATCGGTAATGTCAATATTCTGAAACAGAAACTATACTTACAACTTTTTCAAGTTTACAAGGAATTTTGTGTAATTTTTAACCTGGTCTCAGCAAGAGGATTTCCATTCATTTTGACTATATTTTGATCTAGGATTCCTTCTAACTTTTTTTTTTGGTTAATATTCTTTCATCAAGCTTGTAAAAAAAAAAACTTAGTCCATTATTTTTCCACCTCTTACTCCCTTTTTTTCTTTTAGTTTTGGATCTGTAATTATGCAAAGGTTTGACTGTTTATAGCTTATGCACACTTGTTATTAATTAATTATTTTGGGGGTCTATCAGGGATTGAACTCAGGAGCACCTGACCCAGCCCCATCCCCAGCTCTATTTTGTGTTTTATTTAGACACAGGGTCTCACTGAGTTGCTTAGGTCCTCACTCTTAGTGAGGCTGGCTTTGAACTCATGATCCTCCTGCCTCAGCATCCTGAACTGCTGAGATACATGAGTATGCCACTGTGCCTGGCTCATATTTATTTTATTTTTTGTTCTTTTAATTTATACATGACAATAGGGTCAACTTTGACATATTGATACAACCATGAAATAGGTATTATTCTAATTAGGTTCCAGCCCTGTATTTGTACATGATGTGGAGATTTACTGTGGTGTATTCGTATATGTGCAGAGCAAAGTCAGGTCAGGTCCATGTGACTGTCTTTCTTTTTTTCTGACCCTCATCCCTAAATTGTAGAAGACATCAGAAGAGGGAAAGACCTCCCACGTTTTTGGATAAGCAGAATTCATATTGTTAAAACACCATACTACTGAAAGCGCTCTACAGATCCAATGCAAGGATCTTTAATTCCTATTCAAGTCCCCATGATGTTCTTTATATAAATGTCCCACTCAATCTCACTGCCACAGACTGTAAGAGGGGATGAGGGATTGACAGCACATGTTCTATGGGTTCAGAACCTAAGGGACCTTCTAAGGCAGCTATCTCCTACCAACATCTGGCTGAATTCTCCCAACACCACAAAGCAGAGATCAAGAGCCCCATTTTACAAATGAAGAAACTGAAGCTGAGACATGGAAAAAGTCAAAACCCTGCAGGAGACACTCCTAAAAGGAACTCTCAGGTCCCACAGATTTCCTTTGGGCCCAAGGTTTGTAAAAAACCCAACAAGACTTATAGGCATTTGCCCTATGACATTCTTAAAGGCATCTTGCAAAACGAAGGCTTTATAGAAGCAAGTGATTTATTATGTATATGTACATTACATGCCACAAATGTATACTTTAAATGTATACTTTAAATGTATTTTTTAAAAGAGGTAAGCCAGGTGGGACCTTGCATGCCTGTAATCTCAGCAGCTCAGAAAGCTGAGGCAGGATAATTGCAAGTTCAAAACCACTTTCACCAACTTAGGAAGACCCTGTCTCAAAAAATAATATACAGACAAATGGCTGGATATGTGGGTCAGTGGTTAAGCATTTGTGGGTACAATCCCCAATGCCACCCACCTCCCAAAATGAAATAAAGAAAAAAAGGTGTCATCCACTATTATGATTTTGGATGCAATTTTATTTTATGATCTCTTCTCAGATAGCAAGAAATACACAGGCTCACACATTTGAATTGAAACTGTATTCTAGAAACCAGAGCACATTACTTGATCTTTATGTAGTATTAGTTCAGTAGAACACTAATGGAACTCATCGCGTGGGGATGCTTCTGATTGAATTCTATTTCATGGCTTATGAAAATTAGAACCCCCTCCAAAAAAAAATGTCCCCAACATTGGCAGGGATTCCAGAAGCCTCTCAGTAATGACAGTTATAGGGAGAGGTCAAGGCTGAATTCAGACCCTCATCTCACTTGGGGATCTAATTGTGTATTTTGCTTTCTAAGAAGATGGACCCAAAACACTCTGGGCAGAGTGTAATATTCCTCTCTTTCCTGGCGGGAAAATTTATTCCATGCATCAACTTCACTTAGTTACACTAAAACTAGTTGCTGCTCTTAAGAGGAATCCTGAAGGCTTTCCAGGAACCAGGCTCAGGAGCACAGAGCCCAAGGCTGTTGCTTCAGGGAGAGTTTACCTGCAGCTCTGGCGCCACCTGGTGTCCAATGCGCAGCTCAGCACGTCTAACGGGGGAAATGACACTAATCCCAGGGGCACCAGGTGGGATAGTTTGACAGCTGTCCTTGGAAGTTTGGGGGGACTCATGGGGACGCAACTACAGAAGGCGGCGAGGGCCAGCTCCTGAAGGAGGCCTTTATCTCAGGTAGGAGGGTCTCGGGGCAGCTGAGTGACACAGTGAGAGGTGACAGTGTGACAACTCAGCAGTGGAAACGTCCCCATGGAGGGTGTCAGGACATCAGGGACCTAAAAGAGCCCATGCCTGTTCGGCGCCTGCGCAGCTCTGGCGCCACCTAGTGTCCGACGCCTGCTCAGCGCCTGAACTCTCGGGCCAGACCAGGAACAGGAGGGGACTCCCAGGGGACACGGGGACTCCTGGCCAGGGGTCTTCACCTGTGTCCTCACTGTCCAGGGCGGAGCCTGCGACACGGAGTGTTTACTGTTTTATAGAGGACAAAACTGTCCACCTGTCCGTCTCCACCACGTCGCCGTCACCCCTGCGCCCCCCCCATACCGTCCCTTAGAGACCCCAGGGCTGCGCTGGCCTCTGTCCAGCCTGAGAGGCGGTGTCGCCCGTGTCCTGATCACAGCTGCAGCGAGTCCCCAAAGTCGCCCTGGCGGGGTCGATGCCGCTCCCGTCCGCGCTTCTCCCCCTGCCCAGGGCCAGGACGCCCTGCCCGGGTCAGTGCGGAGGACCGCGGGGGCCAGGCTAGGACCAGTTTCTCGCCCAGAAACAAAGTCTCCAAGGCGACGTCCCAGGACCCTCCCAGAGATCCCCGGCCCCAGCCCACCTGGACACAGGAGAGTCCCGCACGTCCGTGAGGAGGGACGAAGGAGGCTGCGCAGCGGGTCCTCAGCCTCCCTTGGAGGCCTCCCCTGTGAGGGGGGAACTGCGCCAGCGGAGCGGACTCTGGGGGCACATCTTGGGCCGCGGGAGCCCCAGGGCCCGCTCCTCGCTGGGTCCAAAGCGACCTCTGAGGGGATTTCTAGACACAAGCGCCTCTCCTGTTCCTTCACCATGTGCGCATGCGCCCGCCTCGCCCTCAGCTCCCCTGGAGGCTCCTTGTTCAGGCGCTGGGCTCTTCTGGGGACCCCTGGGCAGGCCGTGCCTCCCACGCGATTCCGCTGGCCCCGCCCCCTCTGCTCTTAGGGGTGGGGCTCCACTCAGCCCCGCTCGGCTCCGCCCCCAGCTGTGCCCACTACTCTGGCTCCACTCAGACCTTCTAGCTCCGCCCCCAGCTCTACCCATTCGCTGGGCTCCTCTTGCTCCTCTGCGCCCCACCTGATTCCCTAGGCCCCGCTCCGCCCCTCCTGCTGGGGTGAGGCTCCACTCACTCTGCTCGGTTCTGCCCCCAGCTCTGCCCATTCGCTGGGCCCCGCCCGCCCACTGCTCCTAAGTGTTGGCCTCCCAGGACCGCTCTGCCTAGCACTTCGGCTCCGCCCAGCTCCTTTTGCTAAACCTGACAGGTGGACAACAATGCTTATCAATGACTTCTCAGTGACACTTCCACCCCAGAAGGAACTTGGAGAGGAGTCCCCTGCTCAAGGTCACCTGGTAGAGATGGGAGATGAGGCTGGTGGGAGCCTGCCTGTCGTCTGCTGCCAGTTTGCATCCCCAAAGCAGGAGTGAAGCCTGCAGCTGTGGTCCCCCAGGTGCTTCCTGGGTGCAGGTGAGGTTTCACAAGGAAGCACCAGGGTCTAGACTCCTTATGGCATAACGGGACTCAGGTATGATCCTTGCTCTGTGATAGAAAATTTGGACAGAAGCTGGGCATGCTGGCCCTGACCGGTAACCTTGGTGGCGGGGGAGGTTAATGCAGGAGGATCACAAGTTCAAAGCCAGAGCTCAGCACTGTAGGGAGGTAATGTTGCAGGTAAATGGATGGTGTTGGAGAAGATAATGCTAAGTGTAGTCAGGCAATCCCAAAAATACAAGCCGAATGTTTTCTCTGATATGAGGTAACTGACTCATAGTGGGGTAGGGAGGGGGAGCATGGGAGGAATAGATGAACTATTATGGGTAGAGGGGTGGGAGGTGAAGGGAGGAGGCAGGGCGTTAGCAAGGATGGTTGAATGTGGTGGACATCATTATCCAAAGTACATGTATGAAGACAGGAATTGGTGACTTTATACACAGAGTTATGGAAAATTGTGCTGTATATGTGTAATAAGAATTGTAATACATTCCACTGTCATATATTTAAAAAATAAAAATCAGGTAAAAGTATTTTAGTTGTCTATGGACTTTTTAACAATTTATTTACATTCAGTGCTGAGAATTGAACCCAGTGCCTCACGCATGCTAGGGAAGTGCTCTACCACTGAGCCACAACCCCAGCCCCATAATTTTCTTTTTTTATTTTGACTGAGTAATATTCTATGGTGCATATATACCACATTTTCTTTATCCATTCATCTGTTGGAAGGCAGTTCGGTTGGTTCCACAGCTTAAATGTTGTGAATTGAGCTGCTCTAAACATGGATGTGGCTGCATTACTGTATTATAATGGATTTTTAAAAAATATTTTTTAATTGTAGTTGGACACAATAACTTAATTTTTTTTTTATTTTTTATGTGGTGCTGAGGATTGAACCCAGCGCCTTACATATGCTAGGCAAGTGCTCTACCACTGAGCCACAACTCCAGCTCTCTATAGTATGTGGATTTTAAGTCCTTTGGGTATATACTGAGGTGTGAGATAACTAATTCAAATGATGGTTCCATTCCTCGTTTTCTCAAGAATCTCCATATAGCTCTCTGTAGGAGTTGCAAAAATTTAAAAAAAAAAAAAAAACACCAGCAATGTATGAGTGAAAATTTCCCCCTGCATCCTTGCTAACATTGATAATTGCCATTCTCACTGAATTGCTGGACTATCCATGTAGTTTTAATGTACATTTCTCTAATTGCCAGAGATGTTGATCATCTTTCCATGTTTGCTGACCATTGGTATTTATTCTCCTGTGAAGTGCCTGTCCAGTTGCCTTGCCCATTTGTTTGGTGTCAAATAGATGAGTTCTTTGCATATCCTGGAGATGAATGTGTCTATTTGAGGGGCAGATGGCAAAGACATTCTCCCATCCTGTTGGATCTCTCTTTACATTCTTGTTTTCTTAAAAATATTTATTTTTAGTTGTACAAAACACCTTTATTTTGTTATTTATTTTTATGTGGTGCTGAGGATCCAACCCAGGGCTTCACAAGTGCTAGATGAGTGCTCTACCACTGAGCCACAACCCCAGCCCAACATTCTTGATTGTTTCCCATTTATTGATTCTTGATTTTCCTTTTGCTCTTTAGGGATCTTACTAATGGAATCTGTTCCTATACCAACATGATACTGAGTTGGGCCTATATTTTCTTCCAGTGGACACAGGGTTTCTGGTCTAATACGTAGGTCCTTGGTCATTTTGAGTTGAGTTTTATGCAGGATAAGGAGGCATAGAGGTTAAATTTTATTGTACTACATATGGATGGCCAGTATTCCCTGCACCATATTTTTTTTGAAGAGTTGACCCTGGAGAATTCCTGAACAATGAAAAGAAATTGGCTTAATTTTTTTTGCTTCCTTTGCTATCAGAATAATGGATATTTTGTTATTTTTATCAACCTGAAACAGAAGTGAAATCCTGGGGCTGAGCTTAAAAATCCCAGAAGACATATTACCCCAACCACATGGTCAGTGTGAGAGTGGACCAAGGAAGATGGTCTCCCATTTTAGAGAGAGGATGCCCCCCCCACCAAAGTCACTTGGAATCCATGGGAGGAGCCAGGAACCACCTGTCCCAGAGTAAAAGTGTTATAATATATGACATGGGTTTGACCTAACTTGAATATGGGATATAAAAAATGAGAGAATGTTTGTGGGCTACATGATTGAGAGTCTTCAGATCCCTCACACAGATGTGTCCAGGGAATTAAGAGAAAAGTTGTGAGTTCGATTCTCCCCAGGTTGCTCTTATCCACCAGAGACTAAAGTAAAAGTAAGAGTCAGGCGACATGTTCCCCTGGGGGAAGCCACGGTTCTTTGATCTCCAGTGGGATCTTGTCACCTTCTGCAGAAGCTAATATTAAAGCCCTACAGAGAGGTGAGTTAAAGACGTCTTTTCCTTAAAACAGTGCAGGATCCACTAAGGTCCCCTGACTCCCCATGCGACCTGCCCAGGTAAGTGCCTTTCTCTTCCTGAGATGCAGCACCAGTGTGTGAGTGGGCTTCTGTGATTGTGATGAACAATCAGAATAACCAAATTGTATGATAGGTTCTAACATAGCTCTAAATTATGCATCCAGCTCTACACACTCAACAGCTCAGAGGACTGTTTAGAATGCAGAGGAAAGTTTTGTTCTTACTAGATTTTGCCCGTTAATTTTGTGACTCATGAAAACTTGTTAATTTTTTAATAAGAAAAAAACATTTTAAGTAACTCATTTTAGGTTTTGATCCATTTCTCAGACTACAGGGAGTTTGATTTGCTGCTCTACTAGTTTTCAAACTGCATACTAATAAGGGTCCTGGTTATTTTCTGCTTCAGCATTATGAATCCATATTCCTATTCTCCCAGGAAGAGATAAATGTCAACCCCAGAATTTTATTAAACACACTGGTTTTTCCTTCTCTTTTCTCTAAAACTCAATCCAAAATATTTTAATCATTTTCTTCTAATACTGAGACAGTGAGAAATAATAGCATACACCAAAATATCTTTTAATTGATCAGAAGGAAATGATATGGTTTATTTTTTGCAAATATGATACTTATAAAGAAAGTTTATTCTCACGTTTTAGAGAAATAGCAAATAGCATTTTCTTATGCAGATGTATGTTATCTCTGTTTTGATCTCACAAAAGTAAACCAATGGTGCTCTTGCTGCCCGAAGGTTTTGAACTAGAGGAAGGGACACGAGTGACCACCCCTTCCTGGCTTCCAAAGGTCCCCTGGTGTCCTCCCTCCAGGGCATCAGGGAGAAAGTGGATGATAGTGGAGAGGTGATGGTGAACTTGATCTGTGCGATAACAACAAATGACATCTGCCCTTTCATGTATCGAATGCACATCAGGAAGTAAGGATGCAAATCACAGTATTTACAGGACAGTGTCCATGGGACACCTGGTAAAGCAGCTATGACCCCTCCCTCCCTCCAGTCCGTGTCTCTCCACATCCAGGCCCTAGAAGCCCAAGGTGCTGTGGGTCTGCTCTCCTCACCGCTGAGTGGGGTGCACCAACTTCAGGATTGTTCCCTAGTCTCTGGCCCCTGGGTGATGACATGTATCTCTGTGTTGTCCACGAGTTAGACAGGGGCAGAATGTAAAATATTTAAGTGATGGCTCCTTGGTCAGGGCAGGAAAGGACTAGATTTCCATTATTGTTTGTTCTCCACTTAGGTTTCTCCTATACTCTGCCCTTTTAGACTTTCCTTGTCCTTCCCCACTGGACCCTCCCTCACTGGGACCTGTCCCTGAACTTCTTTTCCACAGTATTCTCTTTGGACTTAGGTCATCATATTCAGAACCTCCAGTCTGAGGAGAGCTTGTCCCCACAAGGGTTTAAGTCATGACCTGGGGCTCAGCCCATGAGGGCTTCCAGGAGCTGCTGCAGCACCTCTCTCCCCAGAACTGAGGAGAGGGTCTGGGATCATCCTGGTGCTGGACAGGCTTCTGTCTGCACCCTGATCACATGGTCAGACTAGTCTTGGCAGGTGTGAGTGGGGTGAGGCACAGCCAGGAGGGGACAGGCTCAGAGGATTTCTTTTAACTTGCTTTTATGAAATGTCCACATTTTCAGGTCTTTTTCTAAGAAAACTGATCAATTAGCACAGAAGTAGCAACATTGCATTCTTTATAAAACATCTACCTGTGAACCATGGAGGGCCCTGTGGGTCTCACTGATACATACGTGTGTGACCTTCACAGTGTGCAGAGGGCCAGCTGCTTCTCTGCCTGCTGTGTCCCGGGGCTGCAGGGAGCTAATGCCTGTGGGGGACCCATGAGAGCATCTGACTCTGCCACTTCCCATGATCATCACTTTACTAAAATGATAAGGTTTTCCAGCTGTAACTAGGAACTCTCTTCTACAGAAAAAAGAGTAATTTTTCAGTTGTTTTCAGGCAATGTTCCCCAGAAAACCCAGTTCTCTACCTGTGTTTGCAAGTCCATGGCCCCTCCTGGCTCTGTCCCTCCCTCCCATGACAATGCATGCACGGTGGCCATCCTCCCTTGGCAGGGCTGAAACCAGAATCCTGTGCCCTCCATTCGCAGATTTATCAGGTAGCCTGTTTCTCCTGTTTTTTTCCGATGCTCTCCATTTTATTTTCTAATCTGCATTTAACTGAATTGAAGACAAACCTGTATTTTATAACATGATAGAAGGGAATCATCATTATTTCATTTTCTGTAATTTTTTAAAGGCCTCTTCAAGTGTTACATACCCAGTTTACGTTGCTGTAGAGGTGTTTTGGGGTCAAAATGTGAGTGTACATCTTACAACTCACTTCAAGTGTACACACAGGAATAGGCATCATGTATACATAGCTACCTGTAGCGCTGTGCCTACTAATAACCATCTGTGACTCATCAAATGTGGAGACTCCTAGACCATTATATTACCATTTTTCTTTTTGTTTTTCTTGAGCAGAACAAGGGAAAGAATCTTCTTTACCCGAATGTGTGAATGAAGAAAAAAACAAAACATTTCTTAATAAATGAATCATTTGGAAGAGATTACATTTTTCTAATGTCATGAATTAATTTCCACTATTTACAATGACACTTCTGCAAAGATTTCAAAGCAATTATTTAACTAGGCTAAAACATTTAAATTGTCTGGACTCCTAGTTGTTTTTTCTCACACTTCGTAACTGATGTTATCAAATTATAATTTTCTAGGTAGATGTGGGAGAGATTGCTAGTCTTACTCACTTGTTTTTTAGATGATAGAATGCGGGGATATGTTGCTCACCTCATTGTAAATGTTACATGCTTCATAGCTATAAAGCATAATTAAGATGGAAATAAAGAAAATACCTTCATTCTATAGGGAGCTATACCATGAGATTGTCACCATCAAATTTTCTATTACACTATTTTCTCTCTGTCCTCTGGAGAAATATCATTGCTTACTAAAAGAAGATAAGAAATCTTTTTTCTCTTATGTAAACTCCATTATCAGAGTGAGTTTGGATTCCTTTCTTTTAATTAAAACACTAAAAGCTATGACCCCCCCCCAAATAATTGGATTTTCCTGGTGTGCTGGTGCATTGTGTGCCTGTTACCCCAGCAGCTTGGGAAGCTGATGCAGGAGATTTTCAGGTTCAAGTCCAGCCTCATGAACTTAGTGAGGCCCTGTCTCAAAATAAAAATAAGGACTGGGGTTGTGGCTCAGCGCTAGAGCGCTTGCCTAGCACGTGCAAGGTCCTGGGTTCTGTCCTTAGCAGCACATAAAAATTAAAAAAATAAAGATATTGTGTCCAACTACAACTAAAAAAATAAATCTTAAAAAAATAAAATAGGGATGTGGCTCAGTGGTTAAGCACCTTTGGGTTTAATTCCTGGTTAAAACACACACACACACACACACACACACACACACACATGCACACATACACACACAAACACACACTTAAATCATGATTACTTTTCCCCATTTCTCCATATGCTAAAGAGTGGGCAGAAAAGAAATTTTGGAATTAAATCCTGCTAAAAATGGATGGTTCTGCCCACTTAGATTTTTTTTTCTGGCATAATCAAATATATATATAACAATATCAGTGGTTATGTAAACCTGGTTTCAATATCTGGTACCAAATATATATATATATACAAATTCAAGTAGTCTGCGTTCAGAGTTAACATCCTTCATATTTTGTCTCTAAACTGTGATGAGCAATCCAGAACAGAGAACACTGAAAATATAGAATTGTATGGGGCTTCATCCAGCATCCACACTCTTTCCTTGAGAGATCTATGTGGACATTCCAGCCATCTGACCCACTTGAACTCACTTTGGGTGCTACCTCCTGAGCTTTTTTATCAGGTTGCTGCACATGCCAAGACAAATTAATCATGGCCCTACCAGTGGAGATAAACAGAAAAGATTTTAAGCTTGTGTACTGAGAGTTTGCAAAGGGTGCATTAAAAAAGATCCCAAATACTTTGAGGTGGACCAACTTGGTGGTTGGAGAGGTTGAAGCCGGTAACCAGTGTGATGATGAGAATTTTATCTTTATTTGATAATCAGACATGGACTCTATATGTCTTTTCACCAGAAAAAAAAAAGAAAATGACCAAGAGCAGCACCCTTTCCATTTTTCTTGCTGTAAGAAATGTCTTTTCTTCCCAAATTGTCCTTGGGATCACAGCCAACGTCTTCCTCCTCCTCTTCCACATCCTCATGTTCCTTCTCCAGTGCAGGACCAGGCCCACGGACATGGCCATCGCTCACCTGGCCCTGATTCATCTGCTGATGCTCATAATCAGGGTGTTCCTGGATATAGACATTTTGGGGGTTCAGGATATTTGGAACGACATGTCATGTAAAGCCACCATCTACCTGTACAGGCTGATGAGGAGCCTGTAGGCAAGCACCACCTGCCTGCTGAGTGTCTTTCAGGCCACCACACTCAGCCCCATAAGCTCCTTTCTGGCCAAGTTCAAGCACACGGCCCCACAGCACAGTCTGGTACTTTCTCACTCTCTGGGTGTTCAACATGTTCATTAATATTCGTAGTTTAGTCTCTATTGGAGGCCCCTCCAATAACACATCAGATATTTGGTTTTCCACTGAATCCTGCAGGGTTTCCCCCACAGGTCACCACCCCAGGGTCTTATTTTCCTTGGTAGGAATACTCCGGGATGTCCTCCTTCTCGGGCTCATGGCCCTCTCCAGTGGGTGCATGCTGGCTCTCCTATGGAGGCATAAGAGGCAGTGCCAGCACCTCCACACCACCAGCAGGATTCCACAAGCCTCCCCAGAGCAGAGGGCCACTAGGACCATCCTGCTCCTCATGGGTTCCTTTGTGGTCATGTACTTTATGGACTGTGTGATCTCCTCCTCTTATAGTAAAATGCAGAAGAAGGATCCGGTTTGCCTTGTCTTCCAGATGCTGGTGGGCAATGGCTACTCGACCGTCAGTGCTTTGATGCTCATTTGTACCGAAAAATGAATAACCCAGTTCTTCCAATCCACACTGGGGAGGATGAGGACATGTTTACACAGGGTCAGATAACCCCTCACAGTGTCATCATACGTTGTTTCCTCATGAGTTTCCAAAAATTAGTTGATGTTGGGAAAAAAACTAAATGAGGAGGAGGGAGATGAATCTTTTGTTGTTCTTTGTAAGATGTTTATCACACCAGGTGAGGTGGTGCACACCTGTCATGCTACCAACTCAGGACGCTGAGCCAGAAAGATCTCAAGTTGAAGGCTAGCCTCAGCAACTGTGTGAGTCCCTGAGCATCTTAGTGGTACTCTTTGTGTAAATTTAAAAAAAAAAATTACAAAGTTCTGGGGATGTGGCTCAGTGGTCACATGCACCTGGGTTCAATTCCTAGTTGCAAAAAAAAAGTGTTAAATGATATATGGGCTGTTTTCTTACTGAACTTGCCTAAAGCAGATACCTTCCATTGCCCATAAGTAGACCATGACTGTGAACCCTTTGCTGGAAAAATGAATTTTGGAAGAATAGTTTTGTTTAGTCTTAGGAAAATAAATATTTTGCCTATGTACAACTCTCTTGAGGTGCCTGAGGCAACAGGTGTTTTGATGTATTTTTTTATTAGAGCAACAAACATCAATAAGAATAATGAAATCCCCTCCGTGTTAACTCCTGTTGTTTTTCTAATATACCTGTAACATTATTTCTCCATGTATTTTTTTCTGATTTCATCATTTAACTTTTTTTTAAAGAA
Organism: Spermophilus citellus; assembly: GCF_964194105.1. NCBI lineage: Eukaryota > Metazoa > Chordata > Mammalia > Rodentia > Sciuridae > Spermophilus > Spermophilus citellus. Next base: position 257,391 of record NW_027672738.1, on the reverse strand, counting down.
AGAGTGAGAGGGAGAGAGAGAGAGAGACAGAGAGAGAGAGAGAGAGAGAGAGAGAGAGAGAGAGAGAGAGAGAGAGACTTTTTTAATATTTATTTTTTAGTACTTGGAGGACACAACATCTTTGTTTGTATGTGGTGCTGAGGATTGAACCCGGGCCACATGCATGCCAGGCGAGCACGCTACCACTTGAGACACATCCCCAGCCCCATCATTTAACTTTTTAAATGTTATTTTATTTTCATCAGAATGCTAAACCAATAGAGAGTGGGAAAAATAGTAGGCAATAGGTAATCAGGAATCAGAGTGCAGGAGAGAGCTCAGATGTCTTGGAAAAACACAGATCTAATCCATATCCCCTTGCAGCCTTGAAGTAGTGGCCTAGGTCTTTCACCCTCAGTGTAAAATATAGATCGTATCTGTTTTAGGGTTATCAAGGAGATGAGAACAAATAATAGCACACATTTGGCATCATGTGTCCTGAGATTGGAAGGATGCAAAGAAGATTACTAGCATGTCCCCTGACCAAGGATGGCATGTAATTTATAAATCATGTGACATTGAAAAAGCAAGAGTAGCAGCTCACCTCTGTGTACACAGACATCATGTATTAACTCTTAATTTCAGTAGTGATTCTCTGGATACAGTAGTATTATGATACCCCACTTTACAGTGAAGAAATCAAAACCCAGATAAATTAAGTCAGTGGATTGCAGAGGAAATAGGTGAGGAAAGTCAGGATTTGAACTCTCAAGCCCAAGTTACAGGTCCTAAGCCTAACCAATGGTCCGACTTTCTTATTAGACCAATGACATCTATCGGAAAGTGGCACACAGGGGTCACAGTCAATGAAACAGACAACCTGGCACTAAAAGTCCCACCCCTGTTTTGCATTCTTTCAGCCCAGAAATACAGCTGGATGGCAGGTGGCTATGGTTTGACCTACAGTAATGTGGCCTGAAACAAAGAAGTCAGGCTGCTGGATTGAACTCTAAGAGGCCAGTGTGAAAGCTGTTCAGTGGCAGAATTTTCAACCCCTGGAGGGGACCCAAGCCATCACCTTCCTTCTGGAGCAGCATGTGAAGGATCCAAATGCACTTCTGGGGTGCAGTGGAGGGATATTCCAAGGGCACTGGTTGCAAAGGTAGGAGGCTACTTGTTCTCCTGACTCTTGAAAAGTCTACTTGAACCAGAGGAAGAAGGTTAGGCATGGGGTGCATTGTTGGCCTCCCTCACTGTAATTTATTAATACTTTGTAGCAGAAAATATTTGAATATTGTTATTGTTTCGTTTCTGAGATGGAATCTCACTCTATTGCAGGGACTGGTCTTGAACTTCCCGCACTCAAAAGATCCTCCTGCCTCAGCCTCCTGAGTCGCTGGAACTGCAGCTGCACAATAAGGTGCTCAGCTCAAATATTACAGAGGATCGAATTAGTGCTGAGGCTATGACTTTTCCTGTCCCCTCAAGCAGTTCATAGTCAACTAAATCCATTCTCTGTAACATCCTCAGGATATGGGAGAAATTGTGTTCCCTGTCAGGAAAGAGAGTGGATATGTATGCTTTTGAACCTTATGTGACCTGTAGAGTCATTTACCAAAGGGACCAGATAAGATCATTAAGGAAAAACAGCCACTGTGTCTTCCAGTTAGTTGTGGAAACCCTGGGGTTTCATCATAATGATTTTAGCAAACAGACAAATAATCAAAAACATGCACAGATCAAGTCTTCCCAGGCAGGAGGTCAGGAAGGTTTGTAGGTCTCAGATTGGCTCAGAACAGACTTGGGGCTGATGGAACTTTTTGTGATATTTATCAGGCCTTCCTAGATCAAAACGCTTGCTTCATAACCTACCAGTTTCACTTGACTGTTGGAAGGACGGACATGATGTCCGATTGTCTTATCTTTTAAAAGTCCATGTATGGCTGTGTTTTGGTTATACTCTCCCGCCAGGTGTCTGAGACCAAGTTGGTCAAAGTTGACCTTTTTCCTATCTATGCTAGATTCAGCTGAGATCTTCAGAGGTTATTACTCCTGGGAACTGCTGACCCCAGCCCTGCAGCTGTGCCCAGGGGCCCCTCACCCTCCTCTGACTGCCCCTTTCACTGTCCCTTCCCCTGCCCCTTCCCAGCCTCTGTTGAGCTGAACTTCCATATGGGCAACATTTTTAGCCCTCATATATGAGGGAGGTCAAGCAGCTTGGGAAACGGAATCAGGAGGATCCTGTGTTTAGGCAGCATCAACCAAAGCAAGGTGCTAAGCAACTCAGTGAAACCCTATCTCTAAAACACAAGATCGGACTGAGGACGTGGCTCAGTGTTCGAGTGTTCCTGATTCAATCCTCAGTAACTACCTCCCCCCACCAAAAAAATATAATGACTTTAGTTTATCTCAGAGGTATATGAAAAAAATATCTAGCATGTATTTCTCATTCACAAGTTTCAAAGTAATCACATAAAAGCCCCCCCCCCTTTGCTAATTCATTCAACACATAAAGCAGACACACTATGCCATGATGAATGGTTGCCCAACCGTGTGGTGACTCAGTATGAAAGTCTATCCATCGTGCAATGATCCAACATTAACTATCCTTCCCACATAAGAATTTCAAAAAGTTAAGGCTGTGTTTTTCAGTACAGATGAAAACCAAGGGGCTACTTGTGTTATAGCCATTGGCCTCCATAGTCTGGATACAATGACAAATACGGTAATTTTTTCACATGGTTCTTGAGGAGGAGACGATGCAGTCCAAACAGTACATGAGCACAAAGAAACCCAGGAACAGCAGGATGGTCCTAGTGGCCCTCTGTTCTGGGGAGGCTTTTGGAGACATGCTGGTGCAGTGAAGGTGCTGGCACTGCCTCTTATGTCTATGTAAGAGGGTCACCATGTACCCACTGGAGAGGGCCATGAGCCCTATAAGGATGACATCCTGTAATGCACCTATTATGGTAAATAAATGCCTGAGGAAGTAGCTCATGCGTAAGATACTGCAGGAATCACTGAGGAATATGAGAGTGTGTGTGAGGTCACAGTAAAGTTGTCAACAGCAGAGATTGAGAATGGGGATTAAAGGACATATAGAGGACCCACAGGAAAGAAGGGACCTCATGCTGTCCAGTGGGGACTTAGGCTTGAACTTTGCAAGCAGGAGCTTGGTAAAAATAATATGTGTCCTAATCATATGGACCACGTCATGTTCTGTCACTTTGATCCAAGGTTCAAATTAGCCCATTCCTGACTCCACACGTTGTGATGCCTGAGATTCCGAGCTGTTGGGAATTCTAGGTGGGCACCACAACCCCGGGCTTCTAGCAGTTTTCTTTGTAATTTCAGAGAAAATTTTCCTCACCCTTGATTATAAGGTAATTGAAACATTTTATTATTATTTAAGTACACAAAAGATGATATTTATCATTTATCTTTGATTATGAGTACTGGTCAGTGGCCTTAAGCAATTTAAAATGTGGGTGCATGGATTCTCTCTACTGTCTCCCCAGTTTTTCATCTTCCTAAAATATCTCTAGATTCATTAAATAAAAATTCCCCAGGGCACACCCTTCCTCAGCTGCAGGAAAATGCCATACTACTACATTCTGTCTTTATAAGTTATATGACCCAAACATCCATCTTTTACAGGTATGTTTTATACACATGATGATTCTTTTGTGAGTGACAGTCGCTTCACTGAATGATTTCAAGATTCATCTGTGGTTTCTTATATATCAGCATCATCTTCATATTAATGCTATGTTTAGTATTTAATGCAATATTTGGTCTTTGCATATTGTACTACTGAAGATTCCACTCCCTGTGTGTAGATGTATACAGTTTTGATTCTGATGCCTATGCAAGAGGGTCACCATGTACCCTCTTGACATAATAAATTCAAGACTCGTCCGTGGCTTCCTATGCACCAAAATCTTTCTCCTATTTAATGTTGAGTGGAACTCTATGATACATCCAGACCATATCTTCATACATTCATACACTTGGGGATATCAGACTGTCTCTATCACTATTATAAATGTGGTATCCTGAGCAATGGTGTTTAAATAATAGCTGTTGTCCCTATATCCAGTTTTTTTGTTATATTCATAAAAGTTCAATTTATAGATGAGATGACAGTTTATGATAAGGGATGTTTACAATCTATTAGGCATAAAGGAGATTTCTGAGATTCTTGATTTATTAAAACTGCTGCAATCTCTCATGTACCTATAAATGTATGGACTCATTCAGAAAAAGAAAGTGATATTTACTTCTTAGGGTTCCTTTCACACATCAATCAGAAATATAAAATCACTAGATTTGTTGGAGAAATATGGACAATAATCTGTCATGTTTTTATCATTTTCAAGCTTCAATGTAATCATTTTTAAAAACCACTTTATGCTTTGATCCAACACAGAGAGCAAACTCACTATGCCATGATGCATTGATGCACAGCGGTGTGGTGGCTCAGGTCGAGAACTGACCCATCATGCAATGATTCAACGTTGACTGTCCTTCCCCCACAAACATTTAAAAAAGGTAACACCTGGTCTTGTTATGCAGATGAAAACCAAAGGACTGATGGTGGCATAGCCATTGGACACCATGATCTAGACAGAACGGCACACAGGGTCATTGTTCCACATGGTTCTTGAGGAGGAGACGATGCAGTCCAAACAGTACATGAGCACAAAGAAACCCAGGAGAACCATGATGGTCCTAGTGGCCCTCTGTTCAGGGGAGGCATTTGGAGACAGGCTGGTGCAGTGAAGGTGCTGGCACTGCCTCTTATGCCCATGCAAGAGGGTCACCATGTACCCACTGGAGAGGGCCATGAGCCCTATAAGGAAGACATCCTGTAATGCACCCAGGATGGTAAACAAATGCCTAAGGAAGTAGCTCATGGGTAAGATAATGCAGGAGTCACTGAGGAATATAAGGCCCTGTGAGGTCACAGTGGAGTTTTCAACAGCAGAGATGGAGAAGTGGGCACTGAAGGACATATAGAAGACCACAGGAAGAGAAGGGACCTCATGCTGTCCTGTGGGGACTTAGGCTTGAACTTTGCTAAGCAGAAGCTTCTGGGGCTGAGGGTGAGGGCCTGCAGGACACTCAGCAGGCAGGTGGCAGAAATGGACAGGCCCCTCATCAACCTGTACAAGTAGAAACTGATTTACATGTGACATCACCCTGAAGCCCCACCTGAGATGTAAAAGTGTTTGCAGCAAAGATCCCCGTGTTGAGGATCAGGAGGTGGGTAAGGGCCAAGAGACCGATGATCCAGTCCATGTTCTTGAGCCTCTTGTCACACAGGAACTTGATGAAATGGAACAGAAAGAGGATGGTGTTGGCCACAATCCCAATTCCCACTTCAGAGTAAAAGGTGCTTCTTTAGTTAATAACACCATGCACAATGTGGTTTTTTCTCATCTTTTGGGTTAAGGAATCATGGAGTACATATCTTAGGAGAAAAGAAAAGAAAATGCATTATCACAAATATTAAATTGCATCCCTCTCAGACAACACTGTTGCCAGGAGGAAAATTTGTTGGCCTATCCCTGTGCCCCTGTCCCTGTTAACTGAAGTTTTGCTGACACACCCTGGAAACAATTCTTTCCTCTCTCTCTTCCCATCATTTTCCAATCAGGGCTGGATTCCAATTTATGCATAGTACAAAGGATTTCCTGAGCATTAAAAATGATCATATCTGTCATATATTTCTCATTCACAAGCTCTGATGTTATAGAAAAATTTTCCCTGATGCAAACTTGAATTTTTCTTGGTGATATCTGATCGCAAGGGTGGAGTATGTTTCCTTACTGTACTAAGGACTATGTACTTTTGGGTCAACTGAAATTATGGGGGTTTAATTAGAAAGAAAACCCTCCTAATCAAAGAGCCTCAATGTCTTAGGCCATGCATATTTATATTAGATTCCAGTTACCTTCATTCTGGTTTGTTCATGAACACTTGTAATATTGTTCATATATTCACAGAGAAATTGCTAAGTATTGCAACCTCTGAAGTCAGATGGCTTGAATGTACCTATATAATCTTCCATTTAAAGGATAAGTATTCAACTTTGAGAAGCCCATTAGCCTGGGCTCTGGGCTCAACTCATCTATAAGCTGAACAAAACCTCATCGTGTCTGCACATGAGATACCATGCATGAAACAGCATGAAGCACGTTTGCCATTTAGGGAAGGATTGCTGTGCAGAAGGCTCTCTATGGAATTGTTCAATTTTCTAGACTTCTGCAGATCCTCATTCATAGAAATCTCTTAGTAGTTGATCATCTCTATCACCAACTCAGAGAGACTAAAAAATCAACTGAATTATAATCTGTTGGGAATCTCTATTCAGAGAAAATGGAGTGGATTTTAGACAGATTTGATTCCCCTACACAGCTACTTATGTTAATTATTTTTGTTATGGAGTCACAATTTGATCAATGTGATCCAACTCCAGTAACAAATACTAGGAGAAACACATTTCAGTATTTTTCTACTTAAATATGAGTAGCCAGGCATGATGGCACACTCTTGTAATCCAGCAGGTTGAGAGGCTGAGGCTACAGGATTGTGAGCTCAGTGCCAGCCTCAGCAACTGTTATGCACTTAGCAACTCAGTGAGACCCTGTCTATAAATAACATAGAAAATAGGCCTGGGGATGGGACTTGCTTGTTCAGTGTCCCTGAGTTCAAGCCCCAGTACCAAAGCAAAGGAAAACAACAACAAAACAAAACCTTAAATACATGGAATCATTGTGATAAACAGAACCACATGAAAAAAGATACACATTCACTCCACTTGAGGAATTAATTACAGTGTAAGTATCCAACCTATTTTTGAAACATGAGTCTTTTTGGAGTCCAAGTTTTCCATCTTCCTTCAAGAATGCAATGACGTTTCTCCCGACTCAATTTGTCCACATGTAAAATTGATACTTGGGTTTATTATATTGATGTCTAAAACGTACCAGATACATTTTCTACTACTGAACTACATCTCCAGCTCTGATTCTAGAGAATTTTGAAATGATTTTACTGGCAGAATATTTTCCTGATAAACATATATATTTACTTTAATCCAAGCATCTCCTATAATAAATCATTGAGATTTAATTTGTGTTTTCACATACTGAGCCATAATAATACTTGAAATCAAAGCCTTAAGGCTAAATTAGTTCTTGTGCATATGGATGTAAAAGACACTAAGGGAATCCCTACTACTCAGGAGGCAGAGACAGGAGATTGTCGAGTTCAAGGCCGGCTAGTAAATTAGTGAGACCCTGTCTCAAAATAATAAATCAAAACTGGGCTAGGGATGTACATCATTGGTGAAGAGCCCTGGCTTCAATCCCTGGTACAAAAACCAAAAGTGCTAAGGGAATCTGACATGTTAAAGATGTGTGAACATTTTTGGTGCCACGTGAGAATTCAGAGTGTAAGTACAGGTTTCGTTTAAACATTGAAATGCAGATCTGTTTTTATTAAAAAAATTAACTTTTAGCTGACATAACATCTAGACTTAGGGAGTCTCCTATTAGAATTCAATACAGGTTGACATTGCTTGCTGAACACATGGGGGAATTAACATTTTGATTTTCTCACATTGTATAATTTCTAAGTGTGCAGAGTCTCAAAACTCTTATTTGGTCACAGGAAATCACCTGATGTAGACTCTGGTGACCACATTGAGCTATAGGCAGTAGACCTGCTGACCCCAGCCCCGAAGCTGTGCCCAGGTACCCCTCACCCCTCCTCTGACTGCTCCTTCCCCTGACCCTTCCCAGATTCTGCTGAGCTGCACTGCTATGTGGGCAATATATTGACATTCCCTACATGAGTGAGAACATGCAGTAATTGATTGAAAAGAAAATTCTATAAACCATTAGGAAAAAAAAGTTTATTTATTTCTGAAATGTGGTGAACAGCAAAATGACATTTTTTTAAAATTTTAGGACTATACTTATGCATGACTGTGTCCAGCTTCTGTCCAAAGTTCAGATCACATACTGATGTATTAGTTTATCATATGCATCAGACACATATACCTTATTCACTTAAATATTATACAATATATAAGTATTCTAAAGATTCTTAACACGGTGATGGTTCTTGGAAACATACTGTTTAAAGCAAAAACAATCATTTATTTTTTAACAAGAGAAAGCAAACTATCCTAAGAAATACTGGACAGTCCACAGAGGGGGACATAAATCACAGGGAAAGTAACATGGGCTGGGCATCATGGTGCATATCTGTAATCCTCATAGCTTGGGAGTCTGAGGGAAGAGAATTGCGTTTTTGAGGCTAGCCTCAGCAACTTAGGACCTAAGCCTTATAGCAAGAGCCCTCTCTAAATAAAATATTAAAAGATTAAGGATGTGGCTCCGTGGTTAAGCACACTTAGGTTCAAATCTTGGTATGAAAATAATAATAATAACAATAATAATAATAATAATAATAATAATAAAATAACAGCAGCAACAAAGGGGCATAATTTATTTTGTCTTTTAAGCCTCCCCCCTGCTCCCATCACCTACTGTATGTTAACTAAAGATTAACAATTGAGTTCTGGGAGGGGGGCTGGTCCTGCTTCATGTGAGTTTGGGACTGAGGGGAAATTGGGCAGCCAGCTGTATGGGCACAAGGTCACGAGCCACTCACAGCTTTGTAGATTCAAACAGCAATTCTTTTTTTTTTATTTTTTTATTGGTTGTTCAAAACATTACATAGTTCTTGGTATATCATATTTCACACTTTGATTCAAGTGGGTTATGAACTCCCATTTTTACCCCGTATACAGATTGCAGAGTCACATCAGTTACACTTCCATTGATTTACATATTGCCATACGAGTGTCTGTTGTATTCTGCTGCCTTTCCTATCCTCTACTATCTCCCCTCCCCTCCCCTCCCCTCCCCTCTTCTCTCTCTACCCCTTCTACCGTAATTCATTTCTCCCCCTTGTATTATTTTCCCCTTTCCCCTCACTTCCTCTTGTATATAATTTTGTATAACCCTGAGGGTCTCCTTCCATTTCCAAGCAATTTCCCTTCTCTCTCCCTGTCCCTCCCACCTCTCATCCCTGTTTAATGTTAGTCATCTTCTCATGCTCTTCTTCCTTACTCTGTTCTTAGTTACTCTCCTTATATCAAAGAGGCCATTTGGCATTTGTTTTTTAGGGATTGGCTAGCTTCACTTAGCATAATCTGCTCTAATGCCATCCATTTCCCTCCAAATTCTATAATTTTGTCATTTTTTAATGCAGAGTAATACTCCATTGTGTATAAATGCCACATTTTTTTTTATCCATTCGTCTATTGAAGGGCATCTAGGTTGCTTCCACAGTCTTGCTATTGTGAATTGTGCTGCTATGAACATCGATGTAGCCGTGTCCCTGTAGCATGCTGTTTTTAGGTCTTTAGGGAATAGACCCAGAAGGGGAATAGATGGTTTCTTCTATTTCCTCAATTGATATTGGTCTGTTTAGGCTGTCTATATCCTCCTGTCTCAATCTGGGCAGATCATATGACTTAAGAAATTTATCGATGCCTTCACTATCTTCTATTTTTTTGGAGTATAAGGATTCAAAATAATTTCTGATTATCTTCTGTATTTCTGAAGTGTCTGTTGTGATATTGCCTTTTTCATCCTGTATGCTAGTAATTTGAGTTCTCTCTCTTCTTCTCTTCGTTAGCATGACTAAGGGTCTGTTGATCTTATTTATTTTTTCAAAGAACCAACTTTTAGTTTTATCAATTTTTTCAATTGTTTCTTTTGTTTCGATTTCATTAATTTCAGCTCTGATTTTAATTATTTCTTGCCTTCTACTTCTTTTGCTGTTATTTTGCTCTTCTTTTTCTAGGATTTTGAGATGAAGTATGAGATCATTTATTTGTTGTTTTTTTTCTTTTTTTAAGGAATGAACTCCATGCAATGAATTTTCCTCTTAGAACTGCTTTCAATGTGTCCCATAGATTCCGATATGTTGTGTCTGTGTTTTCATTTATCTCTAAGAATTTTTTAATTTCCTCCTTAATGTCTTCTATAACCCATTGATCATTCAGTAACCTATTGTTCATTCTCCAAGTCATGCATGATTTTTCCTTCCTTCTTTTATCGTTGATTTTCAGTTTCATTCCATTATGGTCAGATAAGATGCATGGTATTATCTCTACTCCTTTATATTGTCTAAGAGTTGCCTGTGACATAATATATGATCTATTTTTGAGAAGGATCCATGTGCTGCTGAGAAAAAAGTGTAACTGCTTGATGTTGGGTGGTATATTCTATATATGTCAATTAAGTCTAGGTTGTTAATTGTGTTATTGAGTTCTATAGTTTCCTTATTCAACTTTTGTTTGGAAGATCTGTCCAGTGGTGAGAGAGGTGTGTTGAAGTCTCCCATGATTATTGTATGGTGGTCTATTAGACTCTTGAACTTGAGAAGAGTTTGTTTGATGAACATAGCTGCACCATTGTTTGGAGCATATATATTTATGATTGTTATGTCTTGTTGGTGTATGGTTCCCTTGAGCAGTATGTAGTGTCCCTCTTTATCCCTTTTTATTAACTTTGGCTTGAAATCTATTTTATTTGATATGAGTATGGACACTCCTGCTTGTTTCCGAAGTCCATATGAGTGATATGATTTTTCCCAACCTTTCACCTTCAGTCTATGTATGTCTTTTTCTATCAAATGTGTCTCCTGTAGGCAGCATATTGTTGGGTCATGTTTTGTGATCCATTCTACTAGCCTGTGTCTCTTAATTGGTGAGTTTAAGCCATTAACATTTAGGGTTATTATTGAGATATGGGTTATCCTTCCAGCCATATTTGTTTATTTATGTTACTGAATATGGTTTGTTTTCCTCTTTGATTATTTTCCCCCCTTTACTGTCCTACCTCCCACTGTTGACTTTCATTGTTATTTTCCATTTCCTCTTCCTGTAATGTTTTGCTGAGGATTTTTTGGAGAGATGGTTTTCTAGCTGCAAATTCTTTTAACTTTTGTTTATCGTGGAAGGTTTTAATTTCATCTTCCATCTTGAAGCTCAATTTTGCTGGATACACAATTCTTGGTTGGAACCCATTTTCTTTCAGTGTTTGAAATATGTTATTCCAGGATCTTCTAGCTTTCAAAGTCTGTGTTGAGAGATCAGCTGTTATCCTGATTGGTTTACCCCTAAATGTAATCTGTTTCCTTTCTCTTGTAGCTTTTAAAATTATCTCCTTATTCTGTATGTTGGGCATCTTCATTATAATGTGTCTAGGTGTGGATCTCTTATGATTATGCACATTCGGCATCCTGTAGGCTTCTAGGATTTGGGATTCTGTCTCATTCTTCAAGTCTGGGAAGTTTTCTCGTATTATTTCATTGAATAGATGGTTTATTCCTTTGGTATGGACCTCCATGCCTTCCTGTATCCCAATGACTCTTACGTTTGGTCTCTTTATGTTATCCCATATCTCTTGGATGTTCTGCTCATGATTTCTTAACTGTCTTGCTGAGCTGTCTATGTTCTTTTCAAGTTGAAATACTTTGTCTTCATTGTCTGATGTTCTATCTTCTAAGTGTTCTACTCTGTTGGTAGTATTCTCAATTGAGTTTTTAAGTTGGTTTATTGCTTCCTGCCTTTCTAGGATTTCTGTTTGTTTGTTTTTTATAACTTCTATCTCCCTGTATAGTTGATCTTTTGCTTCCTGGATTTGTTTCTGTATTTCATTGTTGAAGAGATCTTTCATTGTCTGATTTTGCTGTCTAATGTCTTCCTTGAGACTCCAGATCATCTGAAGCATGTATCTCCTGAATTCTTTATCTGACATTCCATCTGCTGCAGAAATTTCCTCTTCTAGCGTTGAGTTGACCTGCATTGCTTGTAGTCCTTTCTTTCCTTGTCTCTTCATCCTGTTCGCGTTTCTTCCTGCTTACTGAGACTGTTGTGTTGTTGAATTTTCCCCCTATATATTTGTATTACTCTTGTATAGTTGTAAAGTCTCCCGCGCAGGCGCAGGCAGGGGCTCTGCTCCTCCTCCAATTGGGGCGCTGTGCCTACCACATCGGCAGGCTGCTGGATCTGTTCTGCTGGTTGGTAGCAGGTGCGCCTACCTTGCAGGCGCGTGGGGTGGCTCTGCCACTCCCAGGTTGCTGGGCCTGACCTGCTGGTGGGTTGCAGGTCCGGCTACCTTGCAGGCGCGGGGTAAGGGCGCACCCCTATTTGTATTTAGACAGTTACGCGAAATGGAGGACGTAATGCTTGGGATGAAAGTTGGGGGGAAGGGGAAGGTAGGTGCTCTTGAAAAGAAAGAAGGAGAGGGAGATAGATAGCATAGAGTAGAATGGAAAGAGCCATAAAACTTGGAAGGGGAGAGAGAGAGGGAAAATGGAGAGAAACAGTTAAAATGAAATAGGAAATAAAATTAGGTCTTAGAGATCCATTTTCTTCTCTTCCCGTAGGCAAAGCTGTGCCCTCCGGGCTGAGTTTTGCCCTCAATGTGTCAACAGCAATCCCTGTAAGGCGGTTCCTGGGAGTCTCTCAATCCTGTTGGTCCAGAGCCGTCTCACTTCTACAGCCCCTCCTCCCCTTCCTCCTGCCAGCCAGCCAGGTCCTGCTCACCGGAGGCAGTTCACCAAGGATTTGATTACACTTTCAGCCCCACCAAGTGCTCTATTTCCCTAACTACTGAGCACTCTCGTTGTCATTCTTCTAAGCCCCAGTGCTGTGGAGCTGTAGTCTGGGAGTCAATTGTTTAATTTTTCCGGACCCCTTTGGTGGGCACACCTTCGGAATCTGGCAGCTAAAACCATTGGTGTCGCTGCTGGTGGTAATAGGAGTTGGGGGTCGAGGATCCCTTCTACTTCCCTCAGCCCCTACAGTCACAACCACACTGCTGGCGGTAGGAGGAGTTGGGGGTCTGGAGTGTCCTCTGTTTCCCTCTGCCCCTACCGTCACACCCTCTCAGTTCACGGTTGGGGGATTTGGGGATGGGGAGTCTTCTCTGCTTCCCTCTGCCCCTACAGTCATGCCCTCATCACTGGCAGTAGGGGGAGTTGGGGGTCAAGAGTCCTTTGGCCCTTAGGGTCACGCCCACAGAGAGATTTTGAAGTTTCCCGGTTGTTTGTATCTGATGTGGGTGGGAGTCACACACCTGCTAAAGTAGATTCCGCTGGGACGGAATCTCTTTGTCTGAAATTTGGTGACTTCCCCTCTCTGCTAAGGCGGGCCCCTGGCTCCTTGCCGGAGTGTCCAAAGGGAGGGGTGGAACTGGCTTGTCTCTGGTCTGACACAATCTCTGGTTTTAGTTCCCAGTTCGCTATTTCATAAAGGGTTGGTTAGATTCCCTTCACGCTGTCTCGGGGTGGGGGGAGCCGTTCGCCGGGTGGGCGGGGCTGTTAGTAGGGCCCAGAGGGCACGGGCTATCTGCTGGGCCAGATGGGGATACTTCTCACTGCGCCGGGCCACCGGTAGAGCCGGGCAGCTGCGGCTGCGTGGCTATGATCCGGGAGGGTGGAGTGCCTGTTCGCTGAGCGAAAGCGGAGCCTCTCGGGACTGCGAGGTGGCGGGTGCAGTCTGCGGGTTCGGGCAGGCCGCGCCACTCGGAGCCTCCGGCTGCTTTCTGAAGCGGCTGGTGGCTGCGGGGCTGGCCCTCCGCGCCCGCGTGGCCGGCCAAGATCCACTTGTTTGGGACAAACTGACACTTCTAATAAACCTACCGATTCCCGGCAGGTCCCCTCTTCACAGATTTTTGCTAGAAGTTCCTCAGTAGGTAGACTGCCGCTGTTCCAATGGGTCTTTCTGATCCCGTTAATGTGGAGACATTGGAATCGCTGCTTCCTCGCCGGCGGCCATGTTGGATTCCCTCAAACAGCAATTCCTTATTCCCGAACTCACACCGGCCTCTAAACACGTTCTGGGGAAATCCAAGTTCTGCCGAACAATTCATGTCCCAAATACTTTCTCCATTCCACGAGAACTCAACGGGAACTCAGGCAGCAGGATACACCCTATTCCCAGCAGCAATAACCTTAAACCTGGAACTGCCTTAAATCCAGATTGTCCTAAACAGGGAACACCCTAAACTCAAATTATCCTAAACTGGGATACTTCCAAAAACCTGCAGGATACACCCTAAACCTGGATCCACCCTCGTCCTTGAGCAGGGTCAACTTTCTCAAACACACATGCAATGTCACAGCAAATTTCCAAATCAAGTTCATTTAACATGGGGTATGCTGGCAAGGAAATTTCGATGCGTCATTCCTACTTGGCAATGGTCCTCAGCACTCCTCCCCACAGTGCCACAGGCTGGACATGAGTCCTTCAACACCTGGGCACCGGGCATTCCAGACCCAAGTATTACACTGTGCTAAACCAGGCTGTGCCCAGTTGAGATCCAACTCACCGTTTTCCCTTGAAGACCCATTCAGAAATGCAAATGTTTGTGTGACAGGTGACAGTATGTGGTTCCATTACTCATGATGTCTATGTCATCTATATGTATTGAGATAAATCAGCAAAATGCAAACAGCACATTCCATATCAGAATTTTACCAAAACACAATGTCTAGAAAGGGCATTGGGGAGGGGCACGACTGTCATCCAGCAGCTTGGGAGGCTGTGGCAGGAGGATTGCAAGTTTGATGCCAGCCTCAGCAACCTAGTGAGGCCCTAAGGAACTCACTGAGACCCTGTCTCTAAATAAAATATAGAATAAGGCTACAGATGAGGCTCAGTGGTTGAGTGCCTCTGAGTTCAATCTCCAGTATCCCTCCCCAAAAAGAGCATGTATATATATGTGTGGGTATATATTTATGTATGTGAGTGTGTGTGTGTGTGTGTGTGTGTGTGTGTGATCTGCTATTTACATATAGATATATACCCATACACATCACATATGTTCTATATGGTGTATATATACACATAATATGTGCATATACATACATGTTCTGATGAACTGTTCTGCAGCCAGTGGCATTAGCTGATCTTACCAGAATGTATTCCTGCCTGAATAGTTAAGCATTTAAATATCTCCCCATAGGGACTTGAAAAAATTAATTATGCGTTTTTCAGTGCAGATGAACACCAAAGGACTGTTTGTGGCATAGGTATGAGCCACAAAGATCTGGGTGCAATAAAGAATTTGGTCATTGTTCCATATAATTCTCGAAGAGGAGATGATGTAGTCCAACACAGACATGAGCATGAAGAGTCCCATGAGCAGCAGGATGGTCCTGTTGGCCCTCAGTTCTGGGGAGGCTCTTGGTGACAGGCTGGTGCTGTGGAGGTGCTGGCACTGCCTCTTATGCCTGCACAGGAGGGCCACCATGTACCCACTGGAGAGGGCCATGAGCCCCATGAGGAAGACTTCCCAGAAGGTAAACAGGGTGGACACCATCTGCCGGATCCAGTAACTGATGGGCCAAATGGAATAGGATTCGGTGGCGCACATCAGATACCCTGAGGTCCAATTGGGGGTGGCAACGTTGGAGACTAAGTGGTGGCTGCTAACGGACATGTACAAGACACACAGGAAAAGGAGGGATCTCAGGCTGTCCTGTGGGGACCTGGGTTTGAACTTTGCCAAGGGGGAGCCCCTGGGGCTTAGGGTGATGGCCTGCAAGACACTCAGCATGCAGCAGGTGCAAATGGAGAAGCCCCTCATCAGCCTGTGCAGGTAGATGACGGCTTTACATGTGATGTCGTCCCAGAATCTCCAGAGAGACATAAATACGTCTGTAGCTATGAAGCCCATGACGGTCAGCAACAGCAGGTGGGTCAGGGCCAGGAGAGCAATGGGCAGGTCCGTGGGCTTGGGCCTGTGTCCAAGGTGGAACAAGAAAACATGGAAGAGGAGGAGGACGGTGTTGGCCAAGATCCCATGACAATTTCAGACAGAAAGGCACTACTCAGGGCAGGAATTCTGTAGAGGCCGCCTTTGCTCATCTTATGGGGGGGGGGAGGAGTGTGTCAGGGTCTGTGGAGAAATGGAAGGGTGATTCCTCATGAAAAGGACAGCGACCTTCATCAGTCAGAACAAGAGCGCTCGCCTCAAGGAAAGGTGGATTTTTATCTGCACAACTGTGTAGTTCATGCTCTGCAAGTTCTGGTGGATTTGCATGAGGAGAATTGCAGACCAGTGGAAAGGAGGCCCCTTGATCAGAGTCTATATAGATCAGACTTGCATAGGTTCGGGTACATCAGTGCTGTCTTGATTACAGTGGGTTTTTTTTTTGGGGGGGTACCAGGGATTGAACCCAGGGGTGCTTAACAACTGAGCCCCATCCCCAGGCCTTTTAATATTTATTTAGAGACAGGGTCTCCCTGAGTTGCTTAGGACCTCACTAAGTTGCTGAGGCTGGCCTCCAACTTGGGATCCTCCTGCCTCAGCCTCCCAAGCTGCTGGGATGACAGGTGTGCACCACTGCACCTGGCCATGTATTTCTTTGTAAAAATCGCTCAGCTCTCTCCCATCTTAATACATAGAGAATAAAATATTACCAAAAGAGAGTACTTTGGCAATCTCTGTAGAGAGAACTCTGATGGGTGTTCAGGTGTTTCCTTTGAATGCTCCAAGGTAGCTACACATATTACTCATTCATAATTATCATGCCAGGATAATTCCCTCGAGAGTGGAGTCTACCAAATATAAGCAGAAATTTCAATTTTTCTCCCTATTTCAGCACGTGGAACTGGGATGGTAAAAAGAAACCTACTTTACATAGATTCAGGGTCTTTCCATTTTAACATCTTAATAAAAGGACAAGTGTCCAAACTGTCCCTGAAGGATGGGACTCCATGGGACTCTAAACTCTCACCTCTCCTTGCAGAAGCAAAGGTATTTCCTCACACTTAAAAGGTAACGCATAGAAACTATATTAGAAAATTTGGTGAGGATGTCCTTACAGAATACATCTGGATGGAGCTGTTCTGTGAGTTAATCCCCGACCCCCAGGGCACAGATCAGAAAAGGGTCACAATGTAGTGCATTGACAGTCACCATGTGTCTTTCGTGTAGTGTCAGGAGAGATCTTTCTGGCCATCTAGTGGTCTCCATTTTGTTGGTCTTTTCTTTTTCGTGTGTGTGTGTGTGTGTGTGTGTGTGTGTGTGCGTGCATGCATGCACGTGTGCTGGGGTTGGAACCCAGATAGCACTGAGCCACATCCCCAGCCCATGTCCCCCTTTTAGATCACTCACAATTGTATCACTGAAATATACATACAAGGCAGGCACAGTGATGCATGCCTGTCATCCCAGTGGCTCAGGAGGCTGAGACAGGAGGATGGCAAGTTGGAGGCCAGCCTCAGAAACTTAGCAAGGCTCTAAGCAACTCAGCAAGGCCCTGTCTCTAAAGACAATACCAACACGGGCTGGGATGTGGCTCAGTGGTTAAGTCCCCCTGGGTTGAAGTCCTGGTACGTGTGTGTGTGTGTTTGTGTGTGTGTGTGTGTGTGCATAGATACACACACACACACACACACACACACACACACACACACATATATATATATATATATATATAATTTAGATTTTCTTAAATATTTCTATGTCTTATAAAGGATGGAATATAGGTATGTCTGTGATATGTTATTTTTATGAAAGGAATTTTGGTGGCTACAAGCACTTCAGAGAAAGAAGACAAGAGCCACGTTCTGGGTGTGACCTCTCTCAGCCCCACCTCCTGACACACCTGCCCACCCAGCCTGTCCTGGAGACCAGGAGACAGGACAGAGGCTCTCTCCCCTCAGCAGGAGGAGCTGGGGATGCTCCTCAAGTAAGGTCTGTCTTGGCAGTGCCAATGCTGACCCAGTGCCTGGGTGGCCAATGTTCACATGCAAAACTATCTGCATTTACACACAAGGGCAAGCCAGCTACTCTCAAGAGACCTGAAATTCTGTCTGTAAGGACATGGAGCCCAGGGAAAGTGACACGGATTTCTGAATCAGCTCAGATTGAGAGAGGCCATGGTGGGGAAGAGGAGTGACAGATTAGGTGGGCAGATAAGGAAAAACTAAACATATGTGGAGAAATCCATTACAAAGAGGGGGCTGGGTGGGGCTCAGTTGCAGAGCGCTCACCTTGCACACGGGAGGCCCTGGGTTTGATCCTCAGCACCACATAAAGTAAAGGCCTCTGTCTGTCCACAACTACAAAAAATATTTTAAAAAGTATCTAAGAGAAATCTGAGCATTCACTTGCTAAATCTGAAGGCAAAGTCCGGGACATCCTCCAAAGACGCATTACATCTTTGGGACACTTTTAATTACCTGCATCAAGGACACAGTCACTCTAGATGTTGCACAGGTGTGTAGTTCCCCAAATCACAGCCATCCTCTGACGCATGATGTAATCAAAAGGTCCTGTTCAGATCAGGGACCATGACGTGGTGGTGAGGAGAGAGATGGAGAGAGGCTTGGAAGGAGGACACCCCTCAGCAGAACCCAGTGCAGGTTCGGGTGCTTCTGACCTTAGGGAGGGGCTGCTAATATCAATAAAATACATTTCAGGGAAATAAATAGTATTTCACTTGGTCATTATTAGCTAACTCACTGTCACCATCAACCTCAGTCTCGTCACCTGCTGGATACTAAGCCAAAAATGGACAACAGGCAGTGGAATGGATGTGACAGAACTCTCCTGTACATATGTGAACACACCACGGTGCATCTGAAATCCCAGTGGCTCAGGAGGCTGAGATAGGAGGATTGTGAGTTCAAAGCTAGCCTCCACAAAAGTGAAGCCCTGAGCAACTCAGTGAGACTCTGTCTCTAAATAAAATACAAAATAGGGCCGGGGATGGGGCTCAGGGGTTATGTGCCCCTGACATTCATCCCTGGTAAGTGTCCCTGATTCCCCCTCAAGTCTCACCACTGTGTATGTCCACAGGACTAGGGTCCTAATTAGAATAAGATATATGCCATACTTGGATGAAGATATCACAACAGAATCTGCTGTCCTGTGTAACCAAAAAGGACCAACAAAACACATACATGAGGTAGCAGTTACCATAAGCCTAGAATCCTATTGGTGAGTACAATGGGGAAAGTTTTGCAAAATAAAATGGACAGAAGGGATGCAGGAAGCAAGACAGGTCCTGGTTGGTTCGTGAATGCATGGCTCCCTCTCGTCCAGTGAGAAGATGCTCGGAACAGGGTAAAGGAGCAGGAGGCTTTGGGACTGTGGGCTCCAAGCTCTACCTTTTGATGCAATTCAAGGAGGAAAACTAGGAAGAGCACTGGGGAGAAATGGTGGGTTCACCAGAGAGGGCAGGGCCATTGCCAGGCAGATGTCAGGGCTGTGTGCAGAGCTGTTCTGGAATAAGGGAACCCCAGGAATAGGGGGAGCAAAACCCTGGAGAGGGCTTGTGTCCACAGATGGTGGCTATTCCTGATGAACTGGGATAAAAATAGGGGTAGCTGCTTTTCATGGATATGAGCCTGCCAGGTTGCCCTCTGCCCTTGGTGAGAAATTTGTGTGTGTGTGTGTGTGTGTGTGTGTGTGTGTGTGTGTGTGTGTGTTTGCACCAGGGATTGAACCCAGGGATGCTTAACCCCTGAGCCCCGTACCCAGACTTTTCTCTGCCTTCCCTGGAGATATCTGATATCTGGAGGAGCAATGACATCTTACCAGCCACGTCCCACTGACCCAGTACCAATGTCCCCAGACCTTTTTGTATTTTATTTAGAGACAGGTTCTTACTGAGTTGCTTAGAGCCTCACTAAGTTGATGAGGCTGGCCTCCAACTTGCCATCCTCCTACCTCAGCCTCCCAAGCTGCTGGGATACCCGGCCTGCACCACCACACCCAGCTGAGATGGGGTTTTGAACAAACAGTGCTATTTCCTTCTAAAGAATCTGAGATAATATTTCACAATTTTTGAGCTATAGAAGTCACAGAACCATTCTGTTTGGGTTCTGAAGATGAGAGAAGAAAAGATGAGTATGTTTTTAAAATCTGAAACCAAGACTTATCACTTTCCTGATGACCTGCCTAAATAAGGTTTATGTTTAAAATCCTTAGATAACATAAATCCTTGGTAACATAGGAGTGCAAGTCAAGCAAAGTGTTTTAATTCAGAAAATAATGAGAAATTATTTCTTAGGGTTAAAAAGTAATGAATTACTTCTGAGTTATCAAATTTAAATATACCATCCAGGCAAGATGGTGGGACACCCCTGTAATTCCAGTGGCTTCTGAGGCTGAGGCAGGAGGATCATGAGTTCAAAGCCATCCTCCGCAACACGAGGCCCTGAGCAACTAAGGGAGACCCTGCCTCTAAATAAAATACAAAAAGGGCTAGGGACAGGGCTCAGGGTCCGAGGAACCCTGGGTTCAATCCCTGGTATCCCTCCCAAAAATTAAATATACTGAGAACAAACATTCTATTTGTATTCTAAAGAAAACAGTCCTCTGATTGTGAATGCCTGTTACTGCAGGGTGGCTATCCTGGGGCCATCCAAGTCTGGTGGACTCAATTTGTCCTCTCCCAGTCACTTCCTAGAAATCCCCTCCTCACTCCTTGTGCATTTACAGGTCACAGCAGCACTTACCCAGACAGACACGGAGGGGACCAGGTGACCTGAGAATAAGTTACTCAGCTTTAAGTAAAGGACATGTTTAGTTCATCTCTCTGCAGGCCTGCAAATTCAGGGCCCGCAGAAAGGTGACAAGAGGCCACTGAGGAGAGGTGAAGATGGAGTCCCTGGTGGCACATTCCACCTGTCTCTCAGCTTCACTTTATGCTCTGCTGGGTGAGAGCCACCTGGGGAGATCAGTGACCAAAACTTTTCTCTACCTTCCCTGGAGATATCTGATATCTGGAGGAGCAGTGACACTGACCAGACATGTCCCACTGACCCCGGACCAATGTCCCTTATTTGGTCTTAGGGTGAAATGGTGTGTGGTTTGCTACTGTGGAGGGGGAGATTCCTGGCACCTCCCAGTGGCTCTGAGGGTCCTCTCCCTGCAGTGCATGGGGACACCCTCCTCCCAGGTCTCCCCCTTGAAGTAGTGTGAGCTCTGTGTCCAGGATTTGCACACTCTCAGCTGAGTTTTTTAAGATGTGAGTGAAATTGAAAAGTCAATTTAAGAACCAACAGTTATACCCAGTGACCTCACTCACAGGACTAGTACAAAGCGATCCTAGAATTTGTATGGAAAAATAAAAGACCCCAAAAGAGCCCAAGCAGTTCTCAGCAGAAAGAGCAATGCAGACAGCCTCAAAACATGGGTTTCAAACTGCACCACAGAGCAACCACAAAAACATGTGACTGGCCTAGGAGCTGACAGGGACCAAAGTCCTACAGTAGAAGACTCAGGGACAAATACAATCCCCAGTGATGGACAAAGGTTCCCAAACCACAGCTTGGAGAAAAAGGACAGAAAATTAGATTCCACTGGTCCCCTTCTGTCACTTTGCATAAAAGTCAACTCCAAGTGGATCAAAGACCCAGAAATCAGACCAGGACACTTTGAAAGCATAAGGCAAACACTCCATCATGTTGGTACGGGCAATGACTTCCCCAGGAAGACTTCTAACATTCAGAAAAAAAAAATACCACGTCTTCATCAACAGGATGATGGCTCTCGTTAAAAACCTTGTGGGCAGCACAGGAAACCTACCAAAAGGAATAGAATCCTTTGCAAGTTACTCTTCCAACAGAAGGTCAAAATCCAGAGTCCAAGGGTCCAGAAAAAAATCCAACCCATCAATGGGGCCAATGGACTAATTGGACGTTTCTCAAAAAGAAGAAATTCAAACCATCTGCAATACATGAAAAGATATTCAAGAGTTTAGCAGTCAGGAAAATGCAAGTCAAAATTACATTGAGATTCCATCTCATCCCTGTTAGGAGGGATCAAGAATATAAGTGATAACAAATACCTGGCAAAGGTGCAGGGGGAATGAATTACCCACTGCTGATGGGATTTGAAATCGCTTCGACCATTACGGAAATCACCATGGAGGTTCCTCAGAAGCCTAGGAAAGGAGAGGCCATATGACCAGCTCTACAATTCTTGGTATTTTTTTCCAAAAGAATTAAAGTCAACCTGCAGAATGAGAGCAGAGAGATCCCATTTCTGAATGATAAAGTGATCTTCTCAGGATGAATTCCAAGATGAAAGAGAGGACAAAACTAGGTATGTGAACAAGATGTAGAATGTCTACGTAAGTTGCAAGAGGTTTGTGGATGGTAAATCTCAAAAGGTTTGTGTATGTGATTAAGCACAAAGTTACTCAGGTTTTTTTTAAGTAAGATTATAACCTTTAATATGCTGATTCTCTATGTTTAGAAACAAGGGCTCTTTAAAATATTGATCTGCTTTTATCTGTCAAGATAATTTCTTATGTCAGTAAGGTTTCATTACTTATGGAAACTACATCTGAAAGGGATTAGGTTCTGTGCTGCTTTTAAAGTCTTTTTTAAATTTTTTTTAAGTTTATTTTTTAGTTGTTGATGGACTTATTTATTTATTTATTCATTTATTTATTTATATGTGTTGCTAAGAATTGAATCCAGTGCCTCACACATTCGAGGCAAGTGCTCTATCACTGAGCCCCAGCCCTAAAGTCTTCAATAATTACTTCATAGGTGGTTAAATAAACAACTTTTATGTGTACATCTGAGAATTGTGTCAGCCTTGTCTAAGTTTTGTTTGTTTGTTTGTTGGGTGCTGGGGTTTGAACCCAGGGGAACTTGACCACTGAGCTCCCTCCCCAGCCCTATTTTTGTGTTTTATTTAGAGACAGGGTCTCACTGAGTTTCTTAGCACCTCACTTTTGCAGAGGCTGGATTTGAACTCGTGATCCTCCTGCCTCATCCTTCCTAGCTGCTGGGATTAAAAGTGTGGGCCACCATGCCAGACTCTAAGTTTTAATAGAAAACCTTAAATTTAGTTTCTTAAAAAAATATATTTTCGGGCTGGGGTTGTAGCTCAGTGATAGAGCAGTTGCCTTACATTATGAGTGATGCTCTGGGTTCGATCTTCAGCACCACATAAAAATAAACAAATAAACAAAGATATTGTGTCTGTCTCCAACTGAAAAAAAAGTATATAAAATAATTTTTCATCTTTTTATTTTCAACATACATTAGTTGTGAAACGTTTCTCCTGTAAAGATGGATATGTGTCCTTTACATCTTTTAATTGACTTCCTGTGGGAGGCTGAGGCAGGAGGCTTCCGATTTCAAACACAGCCTCTACAAAAGCAAGGCCCTAAGAACTCAGTGAGACCCTGTCTATAAATAAAACACAAAAATAGGGCTAGGGATGGGGCTCAGTGATTGAGTGCTCCTGGGTTCAATCCCCAGAACCAACCAACCAAACAAAACTTAGACAAGGCTTTTCCATGTTTTAGGAGCATTTACACTTTAAGAATTTTTATGTTTGTATCATTTTCACAGAGTTAGCTCTGAGGGTCACATTATAAAATATGTGACTTGTCACAGTCTCCCAGTATCCATATTTTACTAACGTAATTGAAGTGAGGAAACCTAAACATCTGTCTTACCCTTGTACACTTTTAAATATCATTGTTAATGGTGGTTTTTAAAAATCCTAAAATGTTATACATAAACTCATAAAGATAGTCTGTTTTATCTAAGTAAATATAAATATCGATCTTCTATCGTTCCTTTTTGTTTTTGAATACTCCAACGTTCCTTCTTTTATCATAGGAAAAAATGAATGAATGAATGAATGAATGAATGAATGAATAAATGAATAAATAAGACTTGTTGACAACTTAAAAATTTAAAAAAAGGAATTCTTGAGCTGGGGTTGGGGCTGAGGGTAGAGCACTTGCCTGTCACATGTGAGGCCCTGGGTTCAATCCTCAGCATCACACAAAGATAAGTAAAACAAAATAAAGGTATATATAAAAAACGAGTTATTTTCTTTCAGAAGTTGAAAACTGTTGTGCACATTTCCTTCCAACTCCTTGATTTCTGAGAAGAAATCCACTGTAATTTCAAGGGTGTTCATTTCTCTTTGTCTGATTTCAAGATTTTTTAAACATTTTCTCTGCTTTTGTTATCAGAAGTTCAGTTATGATGTTTTGGCTATGGATTTCATTGATTGGTCTAATTTGGGATCCATTAATCTTTTGCCTAATTTGCAAAGCTTTTAGTCATTATTTTCTAGAATATTCTTGTAGCCATTCTCCGTGTATTCTCTCCTTTTGGGAGACTCTATATGGATGTCTCATGTTTTATTATTTATTTTTAAAAATATATAAAAAATAAATTTCTACACACACAAACACACACACACATAACACATGCATACTCACACAAAAGAGAGAGAATTTAAACTTTGTTAATAAACTTAATTAATAAGGGCATCTGTCTAACTGTGACCTGAATCATTACTGGCTTCTCTGTATATTAGATGTACTCATGGTGCTCAAGTGTACAAGACGTTTAAAATGTTGAGCTTAGAACATTTGTACCAAGTTGGAGTTCTCCAAAATGAAATTGTTTGTAGCAGTTGTCACCTTCAGATTTATACAGAGACAATCAATTTGGTTGGTAATTATGTCATTTAATATTTTGTAACTGGATAAAGGTAATCTAAGATATATATATATATATATATATATATATAGATATAGATATAGATATAGATATAGATATAGATATAGATATAGATATAGATAGATATAAATATAGATATAGATATATGTATATATGTATGTGTGTGTGTACATATATGGATATATGTTATATGTATGATTTCTTGTTACATAAGTTTTATACATATGAATATATACATATAAAATTTTGTGTTAACTGTTTATACTAGGATGATGATTTAAATGCATTTTTGGAGGTAACAAGGAGAGTGTGATTTGTGTATGTTGAGAGCCATCTTAGTCTTTCTGATTGATTCCTGTTTCAGATATAAGATTGTATTATGTTCACTGATATTCGGATAGATTCAGGAAGTGACAGAATTTTATAAAATTATATTTAAGTAAAAGGCAAAGATCAACTTCAGAATCAATAAAGAGCCCCAGCTAATCTGAGGTCAGTCTCTGCCTCTCACCCGACTCCATGTTAGGATGGCTCCGACACAGGCCAGAATGAAGCACCCTTAAAATGTTCAAAAGAGATTTTTTTTGTTGTAAAGTTGACTGTGATCTCAAAATAAACAAGGATTCAATACATCTAAGTAAAGTTTGGGATAAAAAATATGCCTTTGGTTCAAGTTCTTATACAAACTGAATTCGTTTTAGCTCATGTTTACTTTATTTTGTAATTTCCCTGTACAATTTTGAAACTGTCACTTCTTGGTGTTTGGAAGAAGCACTACTACTAATAAACCAACCTGAGTTAGGTTGAGACAATAAGCCATCACTACAGAACCGGCAGACAGAATATAAAGCTGAATTCCAGCACAAACAGTGACCCCACTTAAACGGAAGGGGTCACTATAACATTATAGACACGGAGGTTAACACCAGTGCTCCTACTTCAAGACTGGTGGATCTCCCCGGCTATAGATGTTTGAAACAAAAACATGGAGTCCAAAGTTAAAGACAGAAAAGCAATATGTTGTTCCTTGGCCTCTCAGGTCAGGCAAGATTCAGGGAACAATGGGATCCTTTAAGTTCCCTACCACTCCTGTGAGTCACCTGACTGCCCAATCACAGGGACTAAAAGGACCCTAGGAAACAGGGAGCCAACCAGTGCACATGCTGCAGAAAGAAATGTCACTGGAGAAGAAAACAGCCCTATTCCTGCTACCATAAGAAACCACCTGTGGTCAGCAAGACCCTAACCCACCCTGGCAGGTGGCACAACTGGTCAAGGAAAAGCTCAAGGAGCCAAAAGCTTCTCATAGACTCCCGACATTGATCCCTTATAAACCCCTGCTGGCTCTAACTGTAGAGAGCGAAAAGGTCCATTTTGGTATCAGTTGATTTTTCTTTTCTCATTTAAGTTGTGACTCTCCTTCTTTTTGTTATAATGGATATCTTGGTTTTAGCCACCTGGCAGGAGATTATGACCAAAACTCAGCCATACGTGGGCATTTAACAGATGAGACAATCATCCTTTTATTGTTTCTTGAGATGCACATTTGGGTCAGTCATTTCCAAAGTAAGTGAAACTGGGAGGGTACACTGGATGGGTTTTTACATAGAAATGCCTCATAAATGACACAGAAATCTCTGTTCGAGTCACAAGTGTCTTCTGAGTCAACTTGAGATCTACAGGTGTGCCTCACCTCCTGCACAGGTGCACTTTATTTATTTTTTGGTTTGTTGGCTGGTTTGACCATGATGAGCTGCTGCCCTGACACCTGCTCTGGAGTTCACAATTCACATCCAGCCTGGTACTGGGTTTTAGTCAAGACCTGTGAAGGAGACAAGCTTCACCGGAGATGGAAAGGCCCTCACCAGGTGCTCCTGATCACCACAAAGGCTATCAAACTGCTCAGAAGGAAAGAACCCTTAACCATGGGTCATTTCAACATCAAAACAATGTCTCGGGTGCCTGGCATTGAGAATGGGTGCAAGAGCCAAAGTGAAAAGAAGACCAATAGGTCTAAAAAGACAAAAATGTAGGGCTTGTGTGAAATATAAAGTCAGGGGTCTATCTTCAGAACACAAGATTCAGCCTTCATTGGGGTGTAAGGTCCAGTCATGGGCAGTTTAACAATAGCTTTTGCATTTGCCCTCCCCATTGTCAAAATCAGCCAGTTGAATGGGGTGTAAGCCTGAGCCCCTCCTATCAGAATGGGGGCAGTGCTGTGTTGGGGTGAACACAGGTGGGCCCTCTGCCCAAGAGCGCATGAGGCTGGCATGCAAGTTTCCTGCCAGGTGTGTTCGGTGGCACACCCTTCTGCAGATGCCATGTTCACCTTGCCCGGCTACTTCCAAACACGTGCTTGATTCCTTGGCGCAGCCCAGGATTTTCAACACTATGTGGAAGACAATTGTGGCTGTTTTTTTCTTTAATGATCTTAACTTGTCCCTAGGGTAAATACTGTCCAGGTCACACAAGATCCAGATGCAGACACTTGCACTTTCTGTCTTCATAGATAGTGACAGTTTCACCTACATCCTGATGGTGTCACAGTCTGCTGAACTTATGTTAGAATAAACTGCTCAAAAGGCATACAACACATTCCACCATCCTTGCTAATCCAAAGTCCATGTATAAAAACATGAATTGGTGTCAACATACTTTATGTGCAACCAGAGATATGAGCAATTGTGCTGTATATGTGTAATAAGGATTGTAAAGCATTCTGCTGTCATTTATTTTTAAAAAAATCAATAAGAAAAGACAGACAACATTGTAGTCTCAGCACTAATCTGAATCTTTGAGCTGGACACAGCACTGCGGAGCTGGGGTTCCAGCTACTCAGGAGGCTGAGGCAGGAGGATCACTTGAGCTCAGGAGTTCAAGACCAGCCTCTATAACACAGCAAGATTCTGTCTCAAAACAAAAACCCAATATGTGAATATCATCTACTATATAGAATTTGTAGCTAATATTGAGGAAGACAAAAAGAAATCCACACAATACCTTCTTCCTTTGGTTAAAATAAACTTTTCAGGAGGCAGGAGAAATAGCAGTCTCTTCCTGCTTTTGGGACCCATGTCCTTAGGAGTCCCCACAGCAGCCCCAGAAGTGTAGCTAAAATCTCCACATGCTATTTCAGAAGGAAGGTGATGGCTTGGGTCTCCTCCAGGGGTTGACCAACTACATCACTGAACAGCTTTCACGTTGACTTTTTGGTGTTCAATCCAACAGCCTGATTTCTTTGGTTAATGCTGTGTCACCATAGGTCACACATGGCCACCTGGAATCCAGTTGCATTTCTAAGCTAGACAGATGCAGGATGGGGTTGGCATTCCAGTCCCCAGCTGTCTGTAGCAATTGATAGGATACCTGTGTGCCACTTTAACATGACGTCACTGTTCTGTCAGAAATACCATTGGCTAGGTGCTGATGCCCAGGACCTGTGGCCTGACTGTCAATCAAATCCTGATTTTCTCCACCTATTTCCTCTACAATTCACTGACTTTATTTATCTGTGTCTTCATTTCCTTCATGTAAAGAGGGGACAGTAAGATTAATACCTTCAGAGCCTCACTATGGTCACTAAGAGTTAATATATACATGTAATATGTGTGCACACAGAAGTTAGCTGTTACTTTAATTTTTTATCATGGCTTGCTTCATACATTTGCATATCATCATCATGCAGGCACCAGGCTAATCTCTGAAGTCTTCAATGAGGCTGAAAGAGGCCAATAGGTTGAGGTTGCAAGGTCCACAGAAAAAGAACTGGGATGTAAATGAGATCTGTTTTCTACCTGAACTCTCTCCTGTACTCGGACTCCTGTTACCTACGCTCACTATGGGCTTGTTGTTCAGAGGCAAATAAAATCATGTTGAAAAAATTAATATATGAAAATGTGAATGAAAAGAAATATGTGGAGGAAAAAGGGATAGTTGTGATTTGAAAAACTTGTGAAGTTAACATTGAGGGAATTGATGATCTTAGTTGATATTTGTTGCTCTAATGAAAGAAAGAATCAAAACACTAATTATATAAAGGTACACAGAGTTGTACTTATGCATATTTTTTCTCTTTCTATGATAAAGCAAAATAGTTCTTCCAACATGAATTTTTCCAGGCAAGAGTGAGCACACTTTGTAATCCATGGACAGTGAATGGTATCTATTTTGGTGATGCTTAGTAAGGTCATGCATACTAAATCGGTGAATCAGTCTTTTTTTTAATATTTTCATACCAGGGATTGAATCCAGGGCCACTTTACCATGGAAACCTTTTCCCATCCCTTTTTCTATTTTATTTAGAGACAGGGTCTCACTGAGTTGCTTTGGGCCTTGCTAAGTTACTGAGGCTGGCCTCCAACTTGCAATCCTCCTGCCTCAGCCTCTCAAACACATTTGTGGAAATTCAGAAGTAAAGTGGGAGGTGAGAAAAGAAGCGGTTATCTGGCACTGTGTAAACATTTCCTCTCCTTCCCCCGTGTGGATTGGAAGAAATTGATGATTCATTTCTCAGCACAGATGAGTATCAAGGCACTGAGGGTAGCATAGTCATTGCCCACAAGCATCTGGACCCACAGGCGAGTGGGATCCTCCCTGTGCATCTCTCCCGAAGAGGAGGAGAACACACAGTCCACAAAGTACATGAGCACAAAGAGTCCCATGAGCAGCAGGATGGTCCTGGTGGCTCTCAGTTCTGGGGAGGCTCTTGTGGGCAGGCTGGTGCTGTGGAGGTGCTGGCACTGCCTCTTATGCCTGCACAGGAGGGTCACCATGTACCCACTGGAGGCGACCATGAGCCCCATGAGGAAGATGTCCCGGAGTATTCCCATCAGGGAGAAGAAGGTCCTGAAGTAGTGACCCGTGGGGCCAACAGTGCAGGACTCAGACAAACCTGAAAGCTGCTGTGTCATTGGAGGGGCCTCCCATGGAGACCAAGAGGCAGCCATTGAAGAACACGTTGAACACCCAGAAAGTAACCAAGGTCCACGCACTGCACTGTGGGGACGTGTGCTTGGACTTGGCCAGATAGGAGCTTCTGAGGCTGAGGGTGGTGGCCTGCAGGACACTCAGTAGGCAGGTGGTACTGACCGACAGGCTCCTCATCATCCTGTACAGGTAGATGATGGCTTTACATGTGATGTCGTTCCCAAAGTCCTGAACCCCCAAAATGCCTAGGTCCAGGTGTGCCCTGAGTATGAGCATCAGCAGGTGAATCAGGGCCAGGTGAGTGATGGCCACATCCATAGGCCTGGTCCTGCACTGGACAAGGAACATGAGGACGTGGAAGAGAAGCAGGAAGACGTTGGCTGTGATCCCGATGACAATTTGGAAACAAAAGACATTTCTTACAGCAAGAAAAATGTAAAGTGTGCTGCTTTGGGTCATCTTTTTTTCTGGGGAGAAGAAGCAGATGGTCAACACCTTAGAATAAAAGGAAGGTCAACTCCTCCTCAGAACCATCACCAGCCTCAACATCCCGACCCCTTAAACTGCCCGCTTCAAAACATGGGGGTCCCTACACCCCCTCCCGAGTCCTCTCAGCACTCAGGCACAACATCTCCCCTGGGTCTCTGTGCTTTCATGGCCAGGGCCACCATGGATCTGCCTGGGCACGTGTAGTGAGCTGACCAAAATTGAGTATGTGGCATTTGAAGGGACTCCAGTGCGGCAGATTGCAGGGACGTCCACAGAGAATTCTCAAGGAAAGGGTGTCAAGGGGACAGCCTCGTACAGCTCTGTCCCTCCAGTGTTTGGGTTGTTGGTCACCAGCTTACAGACCAGATATCAAAATGTTGGCTCTGCAATCCGACTTCTTGCATTTATTGATTGATATATATGTTTTGGTACCAGAGACTGAACCCAAGGTTGCTTAACCACATATATTATTTTACATATATTTAATTATACCAGAAAAACCACATCTAAGTGAGCAGAACCATCAGTGATTAGCAGGATCGTATTCTAAAATTTCTTTTCTGTCCATTCTTTAGTACATGGAAAAAGGGTACAAAGTAATCACAATTTAAATACTTTCTTTTTGTACCGGGGATTGCACCCAAGGGTGCTTATCCACTGAGCCATATTCCAGTCCTTTTTACTTTGTTATTTTGAGTCAGGGTCTCACTAAATTGCTTAGGGCTTTGCTGTGTTGCTGAGGCTGGCCTCGAATCAGTTATCCTCCTGCCTTGGCCTCCCAAAATGCTGGGATTACAGGTTTGTGCCACTATCTCCTGTACAATGTCAGTATGTTTGGGGGTCATAATTTTCAGTGTTTTAATTAGAAGATGGGAATCCAATCTCATGCTGAGAGAGGAGTTTCTATAGAGAGCAAGTTTTCATGTCTTCTCTTAGTTAGTAATGATATTTATCCAAAGAAGGGAGAGGAAAAATTATACCAGACAATTTGGTAATGACATTCCTATGAAATATTTTCCTATAGAGAAAAGGTATTTACTTTATTTCAGTTTTAATGTTTACACTGAGACTCGTAACATCTTGCCGCATTTTATCATCTGATAAAGAAGAGTATATGTTATTTTCTCAGCTACCTAGAAAGTTATATTTGGATAAAAATCAGTTTAAGGGTGAGCAAAAATGTCAAAGGGTCCAGACAACTTAAGTCTTTCAAGCCTAGTTAAATAATTGCTTTGAAATCTTTGAGGAAGTGCCATTGTCTAAAATTAAAATTAAGTTGTCATATTAGGAAAATTACAGCTCTTCCCAATGATTAAATTATTAAAAAAATATTTATATTTTTTCATTCACATCTTCAGCAAAATGAGATTTGCTCCCTTGGTGTGCTCAAGAGAACAAAAGAAAAATGCTAATATAGTGGTCTAGGAGTCTCCACATTTTAAAAGTCACAGATGGTTATTAGTAGGCACAGTGCTACATGGTTTGTCTGACTTCTGTGTAGGTAATTATAGAAATGCCTATTTCTGGATGTGTATTTGAAGAAATACACATTTTGAACCCCAAAGTCCCTTAAAACAACATAAACTGGATATATAACATTTTAATATGTCTTTTAAAAATCATAGAAAATGAAATAACTAGGATTCCCTTCTATCATGTTATGAAATATAAATTTTCTTTAATTTGGTTCAAGAAAATAAAATGTACAGCATCAGAAAACCAGGAGGAATAGTGTATTGGAGTCCTCTGTGTATGGAGGACTCAGGACTGGGTTTCAGCATGGCCCAGGGGATGCAGCCCTGCTGGCACCTTTGTGGGAGGGAGGGACAGATTGAGGAGGGAAGGGAGCTGTGTTTTCAGAGCAGCGTTACCTGAAAGCCAGTGAAAGACTTTTTTCTATAGGAGAAACTTCCTAGTTAGAGCTGGAAATCTTATTTCCTGAAATTACAGTGGGTTTTTCCTCAGAGATCATGGAGATGGAGTAAACATGCACAACAGTTTTCAACTTCTGAAAGAAAATAACTCTTTTTTTCTATAAACCTTTATTTTGTTTTACTTATCTTTGTGTGGTGCTGAGGATTGAACCCAGTGCTCACATGTGCCAAGCAAGTGCTCTAACCTGAGCCCCAGCCCCAGGCCAAGAATTGCTTTTTTTAAAAAAAAACATTTTTAGTTGTCAACAAGTATTATTTATTTATTTCTTTATTCATTCATTCATTCATTCCTATGATAAAAGAACGAACGTTGGAGTATCCAAAAATAAAAAGGAATAGAAGGTTGATATTTTTATTTACTTAGATAAAATAGACTATCTTCATGAGGTTTATGTATAATATTTTAGGATTTTAAAAACCACCATTAACAATGATATTTAAAAGTGGACAAAGGTAAGAAGACATAGCCAGATGTTTAGGTTTCTTCACATCTGCCAGGACCACATAGTCTAGGAAATCGGGACGCAGATAGAGGGCCTGTCC
Source organism: Spermophilus citellus (assembly GCF_964194105.1). NCBI lineage: Eukaryota > Metazoa > Chordata > Mammalia > Rodentia > Sciuridae > Spermophilus > Spermophilus citellus. Next base: position 224,964 of record NW_027672738.1, on the reverse strand, counting down.
CACATCAGGATGGCCCAGGATGCTCTCCTCAAACAGAGCTCTAGGGAGAGAGGGGCTGCAGCAGCTCCTGGCCTCCCTGATGTGCCGAGCCCCAGGTCATGACTTGAACCCTGGAGGAAACAAGGCATCCTCAGACTGGAGGTTCTGAACAAATGACAGACATCAGAGAAAGATAATGTGGAAAAGAAGTTGAGAAACAGGTCTCATCTGAAGAGCTCACCAAGGGAGGAACAAGAAAAACTTAGTGGGCAGATTAGAGGATGAAACCTAAGTGGAGAAAAAAGTGTAAACAGAGGTTTTTTTCTTTAAGAAATCATCCCTAGGGTCCCTTAGAGCTGATGGAGTGAGGTCCCTTTGAGAGAGACGTAGCACAGTGAGGACTCCTATCCTGCCCTGACCAGGGAAGACATCACTTAAACATTTTGCATCCTGCCACTGTCCAAATCATGGACAACCCTGATATCTGTCTGTCTGTCAATCTATCTATCTGTCTGTCTATCTATCTCTCTATCTATCATCTATTGATCTATCTTAACAAATGGGCCAGACACTAGTGATCAATAACAAAGTCGGAACAGCCTGGCCATTGGCAAGGACAGCAGTGGATGAGGAGGAGGCTCTCAGCAGAGCCCCACACCAGCTGGGGCTGCGACAGCTGTGTGTGGAGAGTCACAGGCTGCAGGGAGGGGGAACATATCTGTTTTCTCGGGTGCAAGGTGAACACAGTCTCACATGTCCTGTAACCACTGGGATGCATGTTTTCATTTAGTGATGTGCATTAGCTACAAAAAGTGCATATTTGGTTTTTGTTTCACTCAGATCAAGTTCATAATGACTTCTGCACTAACATCTCTGTTCTCCCTGATGTCCTGTTGAGGGGACACCGTGGGACCTTTGGAAGCCAGGAAGGGGCAATTGCTACTCTTACCACTTGGTTTTAATAGTAAGGAACTGGAGCCCCTGGTCTCTGCTCCAGCTTGAACCCCCTGGCACTGGATTTAGCCCTTTACTCTTGTGACTCATGAATATTGTTAGTATTTTAATAAGAAATGATTATCTCAAGTAAATCACTTCAGGTTCCCATCTATTTCTCAGATGGCAGTGAGTTCAATGTGTGGCTCTATCAGATCTCAAAGTTCATATTACTAAGTTGTCTTGCTATTTTCTGCTTCAGCCTTACTAGTTCATAGTAATATTACCAAGGAAGAGAATTTTATTTGACAGGCTTGATTTTTCGTTCTCTTATCTCCATAAATCAGTTCAAAATATTTCTTTGATGTTTCCTAGAGCATGATGGGTTTACTTTTGTGAGGTCAAAACTGAGACAAAATACTTCAGCATAAGACAATGCTATTTGATGTTTTGTAGGAATGTGAGGCTCAACTCCCTGTATAAGTCAATGATCTGAACAGAGAACATCATTTCATTCTGATTAATTGAAAAGTACTTCAGTGTGTATAACTTTCTCTCTCATTATCTCAGGTAGTAAAACTAAATGCTGAAAAAATATTTTGAACTGATTTATTGAGACAAGAGAATGAAAATCAAGCCTGTAAAATAAAATTCTCTTCCTTGGTGAATATTAATATGAACTAGTAAGATTGTAGCAGAAGATAGCAAGACAACTTAGTAACATGAACTTTGAGATCTGATAGAGCCATGCATTAAACTCACTGCATCTGAGAAATAGATGAGAACCTGAAATGAATTTCTTGAGATAGTCATTTCTTATTAAAAATTAACAAAATCCATGAGTCACCAAAGTAAAGGGCTAACTGTAGTAAGAAGAGAATTTCCCTTTGCAGTCTAGAGAAAACAGTCCTCTGAGATGTTGAGTGTGGGTAGAGCTGGGGACATAATTCAGATCTGCCAAATAACCTAACATACAATTTGACTATTTTAATTCTTCATCACAATCACAGAAGCCCACTCACACACTCGTGCTGCATCTTAGGAATAGAAAAGCACTTACCTGGGCAGGTAGAGTGGGGAGTCAGGAGACCTGAGTGGATCCTGCACTGTTTTAAGGAAAGCACGTCTTTAATTCACCTCTCTGTAGGCCTTTAATTTTAGCATCTGAAGAAGGTGACAAGATGCCACTTGGGAAGGCAGAACTGTGGCTTCCCCAGTGGAACATATCTCTTACTTTTACTTTAGTATCTGCTGGATAATAGAAACTGGGGGAGAGTCGAACTCAAAACTTTTCTCAAGTCCCTGGACACACTCATATGAGGATCTCACAGCTCCCAGTCATGTGGACTATACCCATATTCTCATTTTTAAAAAAAACCATGTTCAAATCAGCTCAATCCTATTCCACATATTTTGCAATGTCTCTGCCTTGGGGTGAGTGGTTAATGACATCTCCCACGCATTCCTAGTGGCTCTGAGGGTGATCTCCCTAAAATGTGAGGCTGTCAACCCTGGTCCACTCTCATAATGACCATGTGGTTTTGGGTATTATGTCTCCTAAGGTTTCCAAACTCAGTTTCAGGTTTGCATTTCTGTTTCAGGTTAAGAAAGATATTAAGATATTAAAATATCCATTCTGGTGATGACGACAAAATATATAAATTTAAAAATAAATCTGACTATTGCAGAGAAAATGTTATAAGATATGTGACTAGAATTTCCAAGAAATATGCGATAACACAAAAAGACCAAATTCAAGATTTATCAGGATAAATGAAGGTAGAGAGATTTAAACCAAAGGAATGCACAATTTTTCCATGAAATAATATCAGAAAATTTCCCAAACTTAACTAATTAAGTGGAAAATCAATACAGGAGGCTTATAAGACCTCAAATATGCAAAACTAAAACATTTGCACACTAAGGCATATTATTATGAAAATGCCTAACATACAAAATAAGGATAGAATTTTAAAGGCTTTCAGAGAAAAATGACGTGTCACATTTAGAAGGAAATCAATCTGGATCTCAGCCATTTTTTCAACCAAGACCTTGAAAACTAGTATGTCTTGGAATAATATATGCTGAGCTCTGAAAGAAAGTGGATGCTAGCCAAGAATACAATACCCAGCATAATAAACTCTCAGAATTGATGCTTAAATAAAAACCTTTCATGACAAACATAAGGTAAAAAAAAACTCACAAGACTAGAAAGACTGCATTACAAAATATACTCAAAATATTTCATGAAGAAGAAACAAAAAATGTAAGTGAAAAACAAGCAAAGGAAGGGAAGAACAAACTAATTCAAATTAAAAGCCAAAAATAAACCAAGCTGACTGAAAATAAAATCATATCTTATTAACATCTTTGAGTTCTCAGAGGACTTAGCCAATTCTATGAGACTCTCAAAGAACTAACGCCAACACTCCTCAAATTATTCCATGAAATAGAAGAGGAGGGAACCTTTTCAAGCTCAATCTATAAAGCTGGTATAACCCTGATACCAAAACCAGATGAAGACACATCAAGAAAAGAAACCTCAGACCAATATCCCTGATGAACTTATGTGCAAAAATTCTCAATAAAATTCTGGCAAAATGCCTACAAAATCCTTTAAAAAATCTAGTGCACTATGATCAAAAGGGGTTCATCTAAAGGATGCAAGTTTGGTTCAACGTAACGGAAATCAATAAATGTAATACATCACAACAATAGACTTAGAGACAAGAATCATATTATCTCAATAGATACAGAAAAAATTTGATAAAGTACAGTAAGCATTCATGTTCAAAATTCTAGAAGAACCAGGGATATAAGGAACATATATTGTAAAAGCTATATATGCTAAACTCAATGCCAACATCATCCTAAATGGAATTATTGAAAGCATATTCTCCTGAAATTCTGGTACAAGATAAGGATGCCCTGTGTCACCACTTCTTATTCAACATCATCTTGAAACTCTAGCCAGAGCAGGTTGACAAAAGAAAGAAATTAAAGGAATATGAAGAGAGAAAGAAGGACTCAAACTATCCTTATTTGCTGATGACATGATTCTATATTTAGAGAAACCAAAAATCTCCACTAGAAAACTTCTAGAACTGACAAATGAATTTAGCAAAGCAGTGGGATGTAAAATCAACACATATAAATCAATTGCATTCCTATACATTAGTGATGAATTGACTGAAAAAGAAAGTAGGTAAAGTACCCCATTCATAGTAGCCTCAAAATAAAATTGGGAATCAATCTAACAAAAGAGATAAAAGACTTCTATAATGAAAACACAGAACCCAAAAGAATAAAATTGAAGAAGACCTTAGGAGATGGAAAGATCTTCCATGATCTTGGATAGGCAGAATTAACATTGTCCAAATGGCCACACTACCACATGTGCTACACAAATTGAATGAAGTTCCTATTAAAATCCCAGTAACATTTTCCACAGGAATAGAAATAATCAGTCATGAAATTCATTTGGAAAAACAAGAGGCCCAGAATAGCCAAAACAATTCTGAGCAAGAAAAATGAAGCAGGAAACCTCACGATACCAGACCGTAAATTACACTACAGAGCTACAGTATCAAAAACGGCATGGTGTATGGGCACCAAGCAGACAGGTAGACAAATGGGAAGAACAGAAGACACAGAGAAGAATCCACAGAAACACAGTAACCTCATATTAGACAAGGTGCTAAAAACACACATTGGAGAAATGATAACTTCTCCAAAAATTAAGTGAGGAAAACTGGAAATCCATATGTAGCCACATGCAATTAAACCCTTTTCTCTCAACCTGCACAAAACCCAACTATAAGTGGATCAAGAACTTAGGCATTAGACCAGAGACCCAGAGACCCAAATCTACCTCATGTTGGCTTAGGAACCAAGTTCCTCAACAAAACTCCTAAAGTGCAAAAAGTTCAATCAAGAGTAAATAAATGGCATGAAACCAAACTCAAACGCTTGCTTACAGCAAGAGAAATGATCAAGAATGGGGAGAGAAGGTTTACAGAATGGGAGAACATCTTTGCCACCCACATCTCAGAGCACTAATCTCCAGGATATGACTCAAAAAACTGAACACCACAAAAACAAATAACCCAATACATAAATGGGCAAAGAAAATGTGTAGACACTTCATAGAGGAAGAAACACCAATGTTCAACAAATATATTAAAAAAGTGTTCAACATTTCTTGAGTTTTTTTTTTTTTTGGTTTTTCTAGCAATTAGAGAAATGCAAACTAAAACTCTACTAATATTTCATCTCACCCCAGTCAGAGTGGCAATTATGAAGAATACAAGTAATAATAAGTGTTGGTGAGTATGTGGGGAAGAAGTTACACTCATCTATGGCTGTGGGACTGTAAAGTGGTGCAACCACTCTGGAAAGCAGGGTGGAGATTCCTCAGGAAACTGGGAATGGAACCACCATGTGTTCCAATTACCCCTCTCCTCAGTATACACCCAGAGGACTTAAAATCAGTGTACTATAGTGATGTAGTCACATCAATGTTCACACCAGCTCAATTCACAATCGCTCATGGTGGAACCAACACAGGTGTCCTTCACCAGATGAATGGGTGAAAAAGATGTGCTACATACACACATGGAATATACCCAAACAAATAGGAGTGATACACATTGCCAGTCAATGGATGGAACAGGAGACTGTCATGCTAACTGAAGTTATTCAATGCTCCAAACTAAAAATCCCAATGCTTTCTCTAGTATGCGGATGCTGTCTCACAATAAGTGCTGGGTAGGAAAGAATGGAAGTACATTGGATTCGTCAAAGGGGAATCAAGAAAAGGGAGGGGCAATCTGAATATAGAAGACAATAGAATGAATGGGACTTTACTTTCCTATGTGCATGAATAAATGTCTCACACAAAAAAATTGTGAAATTCAAAAAAATAACACTTACTTGTTAGGGGTAGTGTTTGATGTCAGTTCTTGGTTTGACACCCAGTGTCACAGTGTGGCTCATGTACTCTCAAACTTCCTACATTCAAGTTCTAACTCTCAGACCTTGATACTGAGGTAACATTGGAAGGCAGAACCTTTATCAATATAGTCACGGTACGTTCCCATGAGTTCACATGGCTTTGTAATAAATGGTGTGACTCATGTCCTTGTAAGAAGAGAGTTCAATACAGACAATTCTCAGAGGGGAGACAAGAGAAGAATACAACCCCAGGTGGCCATCTGCAAGTCAAGAAGAGAGGTCACAGGAGGAAGCAAATCTAACAACACATTCATCTTCCAACCGTTTGAACACTCAGTCTATGGTATTCTGATCTGATAGCTCTAGCAAACCAGTACACACAGTACTGCTAAATTTGTAAAATGGAGGATTGATTTCTCTTTCCAAGGGGGAGAATATTTAGGAATTTCCTCTGCTGTTTTGGTAAATTTTATGTAAATATAAAAGTATTCCTAAATAACCCTTTTATATTAAATACCTGAATGATTCCAGGTTGGGTGGTGCATAACTATTATTCCAGGAGCTTGGGAGACTGAGGCAGGAGGATCAAAAGTTGGAGGCCAGCGTCAGCAACATAGTGAGGCCCTAGGCAACTCAGTGAGGCCCTATCTCTAAGTAAAAATGAAAAGGGCTGCGACTGGGGCTCAGAGGTTAAGCACCCCTGGGTTCCATACTAATGCCAAAAACAAAACAACAGAAAACCAACCAACTAACAACTGGAATGAACACCCTGCAACCAAAATCCCCCCTCCCCACTTTTTTTTTTCCATTTCAGGTTTCTTTTAATGGATCAAGGACCTGGGAATAAAACCAGAGACCCTGCATCTAATAAAAGAAAAAGTAGGCCCTAATCTCCATCATGTGAGATGAGGCTCCAAGTTCCTTAATAAGACTCCTATAGCACAAGAATTAAAACCAAGAATCAATAAATGGGATGAATTTAAACTAATTTTTTTAAGGAAAAGAAACAATCTGTGAGGTAAATAGAAACCCTACATCTTAGGAGCAAATTTTTACCCTTCATGCATGAGATAGAGCACTAATCTCTGGGTTTATAAAGAACTCAAAAAGCTAAGCACCAAAAAAAAAAAACACAAATAACCTAATCAACAAATGGGCCAAGGACCTGAACAGACACTTCTCAGAAGAGGACATACAATCAATCAACAAATATATGAAAAAATGCTCATCATCTCTAGCAATCAGAGAAATGCAAATGAAACCACTCTAAGATATCATCTCACTCCAGTCAGAACAGCAGCTCCTATGAAGACAAACAAGTGTTGGTGAGGATGTGGGGAAAAGGCACACTCATACACTCCTGGTGGGTCTGCAAATTGGTGCAGCCAACATAGAAAGCAGTGTGGAGATTCCTTGGAAATCTGGGAATGGAACCACCATTTGACCCAGCTATTCCTCTTCTCGGTCCATACTCAAAGGACTTAAAAACAGCATACTACAGGGACACAGACACATCAATGTTTACAGCAGCACAATTCACAATAGCTAAACTGTGGAGCTAACCTAGATGTCCTTCCCTGGATGAATGGATAAAAAAATGTGGCATATATACACAATGGAATATTACTCAGCAATAAAAGAGAATAAAATCATGGCATATTCAGGTAAATGGATGGTGTTGCAGAAGATAATGCTAAGGGAAATTAGCCAATCCCCCCAAAACAAATGCTGAATGTTTTCTCTGATATAAGGAGGGTGACTCATAGTTGGGTAGGTAGCGGGAGCATGGGAGGAATAGATGAATTTTAGATAGGGCAGAGGGTTAGGAGGGCAGGGAGGGGGCAGGGATTAGCAAGGATGGTGGAATGTGATGGACATCATTTTCCAAAGTACATGTATGAAGACATAATTTGGTGTGAATATACGTTGTATACAACCAGAGATATGAAAAATTGTGATCTATATGTGTACTACGAATTGTAATGCATTCTGCTGTCATATATAAATTAAAAAAAATAATATTTATTTATTTTTAATTGTAGTTGGAAACATACCTTTATTTTATTTATTTGTTTTTATATGGTGCTGAGGATTTAACCCAGGGCCTTGAACATGCTAGGCGAGCGTTCTACTGCTGAGCCACAACTCCAGCCCTCAATTCAGCTTTCTAAATATCCACAGGTTAGAATGCTTATGGAGGAAAAAGAGTAAGTGCAGGAACATGGCGGCGGGCGCAGAGAGATCAAATCTCTGACCTCTTCAGCTTTGCAGGCATAGGGAGTTGTAAACAACCTAAATCTCTTTGCTCAGGATCACTAGGCAATGCTGAGCTGACATGGATCTGGGGCGAACAGTCTGGGCCTCTCAGAACACACTCTGAGCCCGGATCCGCTGAATTCAAGCTCCCGTTTGCCTGCTTACTGCAGACAAACAGCTGTGACTCAGCACTAATTCATCCGGCTGAAACAACTGGTCAGCCCTTCTGATCCTACAGAGGTAAATGCCTACCGAGCCTTCATAGGTAGTGGCCACAGGTTTGAAAGGGGCTTGGGAGAGACAGTAAGGACCCACCCATTGCATTGGTCATCCGGCAAAGGGAAACGAACTGTCACCATTTGCAAGAGATACCACCATGGCAGAGAACTGACGTCATCAGACTGCGGCAGAGGAGATAACTTTATTGAAACCTGTGGCTACAGGTGTGTAATTTCCTAGCCTTCCCTCTCCACACACTGGGGAAACCTTAAGGGCCCCTCCCAGCTCTCCCGTGAGCACGATAGCCAGACCGAGGGAATCAGAGGTGGCACGGGACCCGCGGCGCAGAACTATCGCTCCCACCAGTGCTGACAACTGAGGTCTGTTGCACCAACTCCCGGGGGAGTGGCTACCAGAGGGCAAGTAAAATTCGCTGAGGATTCTCAGCCCCAAGCTCTACAAACTTAGGGTCTGAGGGAATGGCAAACTGGAAGAGTGTGCCCAGTCGTTCATGAAAACAGGGCTCCCGGGAGCAGCAGACCTGGCGTGCAGCCAGTATTGTGGTGAGCGGCACCCGTGAGAGGGGCCTGGCTAGAGGAAAAGTGAAAAGTGACTAGACACAAGAAAAGGCCCTAGGCACTCAGGATTGGAGACTTGCCCAGTCTGGGAGGAGCTGCTGCACAGTGATTGGTTCCCGCGTATTGACAGGAGAAACACCTACTGGAAGAGAAGTTAATCAAACTCTAAGACTGCATTTATTAGTTTTTTTTTTCTTTTCTCTTTTATTTGATTTGGGTTTTTCTTTCGTTTTCATTTTTCTTTCTTGTTGTTTTTTTAAATTTTTTTTACAATTTTTTTAAATTTTTTCCCTTAAAATTTTAATTTTAATTATTTTATTATTTTTTTAAAATTTTTTCTTTTTATTTCCTATTTTTTTCTACTTTTCTTCTTTTCATTTCCTTTCAATTATCTTATCCCCTCTTCCTTGAATTCTACCTGCTTATTCTCATTCTCTTTAGTAACTTCTTCCCTTCCCTTCTAATACCTTTCCTCCCAAGCATCTAATAAATTTACAGGAGTAAACAGTAACTCATCAGGCAAACAGAACAAGAAGTAACATGAGCAGCTTCAAAAAGCAAGGAAGAAAAGGAGTACAAACAATGCAGGACAGCCTAAATATTCAGGAGGAACTAGAGTCATCAGAAAAATGGTCATATAAAGAACTCAAGGAACACCTTAGACAGATGGAATGGAACCTTAAAGAGGATACGAGTCAGCAAATTCAAGCAGCGAAAGAACACATTGAGAATGAATTACATAAACAGATAAAAGAAGAAGTTAGGCATCTTTATCAGGAGATAGAAATTATAAAAAAAATCAAACAATAATTCTAGAAATGAAGGAAACGATAAACCAAATTAAAAACTCAACTGAGAGTATCACTAACAGAGTGGAGCAAGTAGAAGCCAGAACGTCAGATAATGAAGACAAAATATATCATCTTGAAAAGAGTCTAGCCAACTCAGAAAGGCTGGTAAAAAATCACGAGAAAAACATCCAAGAGTTATGGAATAACATAAAAAACCAAACTTACGAGTCATCGAGATAGAAGAAGGTACAGAGATTCAAACCAAGGGAATGAGTAACCTACTGAATGAAATAATTACATAAAACTTTCCAGAAATAAAAAAGGAAACAGATATGCAAATTGAAGATGCATACAGGACACCAAGCACACAAAATCACAGTAGACCAATGCCAAGACACATTGTTATGAAGATATCCAATATACAGAACAAAGAGAAAATATTAAAAGCTACAAGAGAAAAGAGACAGATTACATTCAGGGGTAAACCAATAAGGTTAACCACGGATTTTTTATCACAGACACTGAAAGCAAGAAGGTCCTGGAACAACGTATTTCAAACACTGAAAGACAATGGATGCCAACCAAGACTTCTGTATCCAGCAAAATTAAGCTTCAGGTATGACAACGAAATAAAAATCTTTCATGATAAACAAAAGTTAAAAGAATTTGCAGCCAGAAAACCAGCATTGCAAAGCATTTTGAGCAAAACACTACACGAGGAAGAAATGAAAAACAATAACCAAAACCATCAGTGGGAAGTGCCTCGGTAAAGACAGAGGGCGAGGGGAAAGATAATCATGGAGAAACAAACTAAATTTTTTAAAAAAATTAAACATGGATGGAAGTACAAACCATATATCAATAGTAACTCTGAATGTTAATGGCTTAAACTTTGCAATAAAGCGACATAGACTGGTATCATGGATTAAAAAAACAAATCCAACAATATGCTGCCTCCAGGAGACACATCTGATTGGAAAAGACATACACAGTGTGAAGGTGAAAGGATGGGAAAAAATATACCATGCACACGGTCCTTGTAAGCAAGCAGGGGTGGCCATCCTCATATCGAATAAAATCGACTTCAAGACTAAGTTAATCAAAAGGGATACAGAAGGACATTATATACTGTTAAAAGGAACCATTCACCAACAAGACATAACAATTATCAATATTTATGCACCAACTAATGGTGCTGCGACATTCATAAAACAAATTCTCCTCAAGTTCAAGAATCAAATAGACCACAATGCAATAGTTATGGGTGACTTCAACACACCTCTCTCACCATTGGACAGATCCTCCAAACAAAAGTTGAATAAAGAAACTATAGAACTCAATATCACAATCAATAACCTAGACTTACCTGACATATATAGAATATATCAATCATCATAAAATGGGTATACTTTTTTCTCAGCAGCACATGGATCCTTCTCAAAAATAGACTATATATTATGTCATAGGGCAACCCTCAGTAAATATAAAGGGGTGGAGATAATACCATGCATTTTATCTGATCATAATGGAAAGAAATTGGAAATCAATGATAAAAGAAGGAAGGAAAAATCCTACATCACATGGAAAATGAACAACATGTTAGTGAATGATCAATGGGTTACAGAAGACATAAAGGAGGAAATCAAAAAATTCTTAGAGATAAATGAAAATACATACACAACATATCGGAATCTATGGGACACAATGAAAGCAGTTTTAAGAGGAAAATTCATCGCCTGGTGGTCATTCCTCAAAAAAAGAAAAAACCAACAAATAAAGGAGCTCACACTTCATCTCAAAGCCCTAGAAAAGGAAGAGCAAAACAACAGCAAATGTAGCAGAAGGCAAGAAATAATTAAAATCAGAGTGGAAATCAATGAAATTGAAACAAAAGAAACTATTGAAAAAATTAACAAAACTAAAAGTTGGTTCTTCGAAAAAATAAATAAGATCGGCAGACCTTTAATCATGGTAATGAAGAGAAGAAGAGAGAGAACTCAAATTACTAACATATGGGATGAAAAAGGCAATATCACAACAGATGCTACAGAAATACAGAAGACAATTAGAAATTATTTTGAAAACCTATATTCCAATAAAATAGAAGATAGTGAAGACATCAATAAATTTCTTAAGTCATATGATTTGCCCAGACTGAGTCAGGAGGATACACACAATTTGAACAGACCAATATCAATGGATGAAATTGAAGAAGCCATCAAAAGAATACCAACCAAGAAAAGCCCAGGACCGGATGGGTATACAGCGGAGTTTTACAAAACCTTTAAAGAAGAATTAATACCAATACTTTTCAAGTTATTTCAGGAAATAGAAAAAGAGGGAGCTCTTCCAAATTCATTCTATGAGGCCAACATCACCCTGATTCCAAAACCAGACAAAGACACCTCAAAGAAAGAAAACTACAGGCCAATATCTCTAATGAACCTAGATGCAAAAATCCTCAATAAAATTCTGGCGAATTGAATACAAAAACACATCAAAAAATTGTGCACCATGATCAAGTAGGATTCATCCCTGGGATGCAAGGATGGTTCAATATATGGAAATTAATAAATGTTATTCACCACATCAATAGACTTAAAGATAAGAACCATATGATCATCTCGATAGATGCAGAGAAAGCATTCGACAAAGTACAGCATCCCTTTCTGTTCAAAACATTAGAAAAAATAGGGATAACAGGAACTTACCTTGACATTGTAAAAGCTATCTATGATAAGCCTCAGGCTAGCATCATTCTGAATGGACAAAAGTTAAAGGCATTCCCTCTAAAATCTGGAACAAGACAGGGATGCCCTCTATCACCACTTCTATTCAATATAGTTCTCAAAACACTGGCCAGAGCAATTAGACAGACAAAGAAATTAAAGGCATAAAAATAGGAAAAGAAGAACTTAAATTATCACTATTTGCAGATGACATGATTCTATACCTAGAAGACCCAAAAGGGTCTACAAAGAAACTACTAGAACTAATAAATGAATTCAGCAAAGTGGCAGGATATAAAATCAACACGCATAAATCAAAGGCATTTCTGTATATCAGTGACAAAATTTCTGAAACGGAAATGAGAAAAAACACTCCATTCACAATATTCTCAAAAAAAAAAAATACTTGGGAATCAACCTAACAAAAGAGGTGAAAGATTTATACAATGAAAACTACAGAACCCTAAAGAGAGAAGTAGAAGAAGATCTTAGATGATGCAAAAATATACCTGTTCATGGATAGGCAGAACTAACATTATTAAAATGGCGATATTACCAAAAGTTCTCTATAGGTTTAATGCAATGCCAATCAAAATCCCAATGGCATTTCTTGTAGAAATAGAGAAAGCAATCATGAAATTCATATGGAAAAATAAAAGACCCAGAATAGCAAAAGCAATTCTAAGCAGGAAGTGTGAATCATGCGATATAGCGATACCAGATTTCAAACTATATTACAGAGCAATAGTGACAAAAACAGGGTGGTACTGGTACCAAAACAGGCGATTGGACCAATGGTATAGAATAGAGGACACAGAGACTAATCCACAAAGTTACAACTATCTTATATTTGATAAAGGGGCTAAAAGCATGCAATGGAGGAAGGATAGCATCTTCAACAAATGGTGTTGGGAAAACTGGAAATCCATATGCAACAAAATGAAACTGAATCCCTTTCTCTCGCCATGCACAAAAGTTAACTCAAAATGGATCAAGGAGCTTGATATCAAATCAGAGACTCTGCATCTGATAGAAGAAATAATTGGCTCCGATCTACGTATTGTGGGGTCAGGCTCCAAATTCCTTAATAGGACACCCATAGCACAAGAGTTAATAACAAGAATCAACAAATGGGACTTACTTAAACTAAAAAGTTTTTTCTCAGCAAGAGAAACAATAAGAGAGGTAAATAGGGAGCCTACATCCTGGGAACAAATTTTTAGTCCTCACACTTCAGATAGAGCCCTAATATCCAGAGTATACAAAGAACTCAAAAAATTAGACAATAAGATAACAAATAACCCAATCAACAAATGGGCCAAGGACCTGAACAGACACTTCTCAGAGGAGGATATACAATCAATCAACAAGTACATGAAAAAAATGCTCACCATCTCTAGCAGTCATAGAAATGCAAATCAAAACCACCCTAAGATACCATCTCACTCCAGTAAGATTGGCAGCCATTAGGAAGTCAAACAACAACAAGTGCTGGCGAGGATGTGGGGAAAAGGGTACACTTGTACTTTGCTGGTGGGACTGCAAATTGGTGCAGCCAATTTGGAAAGCAGTTTGGAGATTCCTGGGAAAGAATGGAATGGAACCACCATTGGATCCAGCTATTGCTCTTCTCAGACTATTCCCTGAAGACCTTAAAAGAGCATACTACAGGGATACTGCCACATCGATGTTCATAGCAGCACAATTCCCAATAGCTAGACTGTGGAACCAACCCAGATGACCTTCAATAGATGAATGGATAAAAAAAAATGTGGCATCTATACACAATGGAGTACTATGCAGCAATAAAAAATGACAAAATCATAGAATTTGCAGGGAAATGGATGGCACTAGAGCAGATTATGCTTAGTGAAGCTAGCCAATCCCTTAAAAACAAATACCAAATGTCTTCTTTGATATAATGAGAGCAACTATGAACAGAGCAGGGAGGAAGAGAAGGAAGAAAAGATTAACATTAAACAGAGACATGAGATGGGAGGGAAAGGGAGAGAAAAGGGAAATTGCATGGAAATGAAGGGAGACCCTCATTGCTATACAAAATTACATATAAGAGGTTGTGAGGGGAATGGGAAAATAAACAAGGAGAGAAATGAATTAAAGTAGATGGGGTAGAGAGAGAAGATGGGAGGGGAGGGGAGGGGGATAGTAGGGGATAGGAAAGGTAGCAGAATACAACAATTACTAATAGGGCATTATGTAAAATTGTGGATGTGTAACCGACGTGATTCTGCAATCTGCATTTGGGGTAGAATTGGGGGTTCATAACCCACTTCAATCTAATGTATGAAATATAATATGTCAAGAGCTTAGTAATGTTGTGAACAACCAATAAAAAAAGATTAAAGAAAAGAATGCTTATGGCAAATGTACTTCAGATCACTTCATGTTCTAAATCTTTTTCTTCTATATACATTTTTAGATGCTGGGGATTGAACCCAGGGCCTGGTCTTGTTAAGCCCAGACTTTACCACCAACCTACATCCACGGTCCTACAACTTTCATTTGAATTTCTTACTCTGACTATGGATACATAGTAACCTGTTTTGCAGTTCCCAGAAGCTTTCTTCTACAGTTTCCAATCTATGCAGTCCAGTAAATGTGATTTTTTTTTACACCAGGGATTGGACTCTGGGGTACTCGACCACTGAGCCCCATCCCCAGCCCTGTTTTGCATTTTATTTAGAGACAGGGTCTCCCTGAGTTGCTTAGGGCTTTGCTGTTGCTGAGGCTGGCTTTGAATTCATAATCCTTCTGCCTCAGCCTCCTGAGCCGCTGGGATGACGGGTGTGCACCACGGTGCCCAGCTAAATGTGAAATTGCACATTGCAGATACTATATTTTTAGTTCTTTGCAGTTTCATTTGATACCTTTAATTTTCAATTTTTTTTCTCAGAAAAATAACTAATCTTTTTTCTATTGTACCAGTATTAACTATTATTACATTGATTACAGGTCTTTTTAGAGCATTATCATCTAATTCCAATACCCGGAACATCGCAAGATATACATCAAATTCTTGTGTATATTTTAGGTTTGTAGGTCATGGACTTCCATTTTTTCCAGGTCTCATAGATCATTATATAATTTTGTAGAAATTACATAAGAAACAGGGCTGGGGTTGAGGCTTGACGGTAGAGTGCTTGCTTAGCATGTTCAAGGCCCTGGGTTCGATCCAGATGATATTGTGTCCAACTTAAAAAATGTTAAAAAATAAATTACATTAGTAACAAACAAACATTTTGATTGTTCCTTCCAGAGGAAGAGTGAGCCTTTTTCC
The DNA here is from genome assembly GCF_964194105.1 of Spermophilus citellus. NCBI lineage: Eukaryota > Metazoa > Chordata > Mammalia > Rodentia > Sciuridae > Spermophilus > Spermophilus citellus. The sequence continues at coordinate 209,228 of NW_027672738.1, read as the reverse complement.
TGTCTCCATTGATGAGGATGAACCTGAGGGATGATCACTCAGGTTCCCAACAGAGTGGAGTCCAGTGCAGACTCTGCCTCACCTACAAGTAGGTGCCACCTGCCTGCTGCTCCCTCAAGCCCAGCCTCCAGATCTGCCTCTATTTTTCTGTTTTGCTTCAAGAGCATTTTTATGTGATGCAGTGTGAATTCTGGAATTTTCTGTATGGAAATCACAGAGTACGTGAGCAGGAATGTCAGGAAACCAGGTGGTCCATGTGAAAATGGAGTTATAGGGAGAGGATCTACAGAGTCTCAGGAGGATCTAGGGATCTCTCACCACCAGAATTCAGGCATCACAACATGTGGAAAGGATACGGGTTAATTTGAACTTTGAATTCAAGTAAGAGAACTTGGAGTTGTCTACAAGATTGGGATGCACTTTTTTTTGTCAAGAAAACTCCTAGGAAATTTTGAGCACCTATCCCCAGATGGTTGTTATCCAGAACAGAATCAAATCAAGGGGACAAGCGAATTGTTCCACTGGGGACTCTATAGTTCTGTGCTTCCCAGTGGGGTCTTGTCACCTTAGTAGAGACACTAAAATTGCAGGCTGCAGAGAAATGAGCTCACAGCACCCTTTCTCTTAGACCCATGCAGGTCATGCTCAGGTGCACCAAGTGCCCTGCATCCATCCAGGCAATTGCCTCTCCATTCCACAGAGATAGTGGGTGAGTACTGGGGGCTTGTAGGAGGAGGTTGAAAAGGGCAAACTGGGTCTAGGAGTGAGGTTCTTGGTAGCTTGAGACACCCAGCTCTCACCCCTTTATTTAAGAAGACTAAGGTGCTCTGTGAAAATGTGAGGAAGGAGATCTTCCTAGGTTGCGTCATCGTTTGAGACACAGAAAGTTAGGTGCTATTTTCAATAGGAAGTGCCAATTATCTCAGGTTTCTACTTAATTTTCTTCTAGCAACTACAGCAGTGCTCATGTTATATATGCATTTCCCTGTTTGATATGCTATTTACTCCTAAACCAATAATCAGGGATGTAATAAGTCGCCTGTCTGCTTTGTACTAAATACACTCAGGTTTCCTTCTCTCACCTTTCTGAACAAATAGAATATTACTGATCTCTGACTACTAGACTCTGAGGAATTAAAAACCATAATTTTATAAGGCCCAGAAGGTAATGAGGGAAACCTCACATTGCCCCAGGCATCTATTTAACTTTCTCATGCAATCTTTATTGTCCTAAATTTAATCATACAATTTAAAAGTGAATGGTGCCACTTCATAGTGGGTTCTCTGCCCGTGAGCAAATTTCAAGTGAGAGGACAGTGGTCCTGTGTCACCTTCCCAGGAAAATACCAGTGAATCTGATTATGGTGTCCTTCTCCTTCCCCAATGACAAGGTAACAAAATTATCCGTAGCTAGGTAAGAAGACTATTTGTGTCCACTAATCTTCTTTCTTTTCATTATTCACTTAAAAATTCTCTTTGCCCTTTCTCTAATAATAAAAGTGTCTGAAAGGCCTTTGATTATATATGCCACATTTTTTTATCCATTCATCCACTGAAGGGCATCAAGGTTGGCTCCACAGTTCAGCTATTGTGAAATGTGCTGCTGTAAACATGGATGTTGCTGTGTCCCTGTAGTGTGCTATTTTTAAGTCCTTTGGGTATAGACCGAGGAGAGGAATATCTTGGTGAAATGGAGGTTCCATTCCCAGATTTCCAAGGAATCTCAATACTGCTTTCCAGATTGGCTGCACCAATTTGCAGGCCCACCAGCAGTGTATGAGTGTGCCTTTTCCCCACATCCTAAACTCATTCGGTCCTGGTATGTATTTTCAGGTCCTATTTCATGCAAATGCACTTCCAGAAAAAAGTGAACCTATCTGCTTTTCTTCTTCCTAAAGCAAACTGGACTTGCCTCACGTCATCAGGGCAATGGATCCTTCTGTAGGTATGTTTGGGTTTCCCACTGATGACAGCTTAGGTAGGGTCTGTGATGAATCTCACTTGCTGTTCCCTATTGTTGTTAGAAGACTAATTTTTCTTTTAATTATTCTGAATACAGACTTTAAAATATTCTTAGGGTCTATCTGTAAGTGTGAACCCTGAGCTGCACTTAAATTCTTCCAAGTTACAAAAGAAATGGGTTATTTTCAGCCTTATTTTCTGGAAATAGCTGCCATTTGTTCACCCAAATATTCTCCAGGATTTTCTCCTCCTTGGCCCCGTGGCTTATATATGTCACAGTGGCTCTGCACCCAGCGTGGCACCTGGATGTGTGTGGCTATGCCCTCCCTGATGTGCAAGCTATTTCTCCCTAGTGCTCTTCAATGTTTCCTAGCTACATCTCTGCCACAGAGAAGAACTTCCTGCCCAATTTTTCCTGAGATCCTAACCCACTTAAAGCAGGATGAGTCCCCCTCCCAGATTTTTCACTTGTCCTTCTTACCTTAGCCATGGGAATCATGGTGAAGTTTAACTACGTGGCAACCATGAATCAATGTGTGCTCTTTTGCTGCTGCTGGTATTATTATTATTTTGTTACCAGGCAAGAAAACCAGGAGTGCTTGACCCCTGAACCACAACCCTAGAACTTTTCACATTTTATTTAGAGACAAGGTCTCCCTAAGGTGCTTCGGGCCTCTTTAAGTTGCTGAGGCTGGCCTCAAAACATGTGATCCTTCTGTCTCAGTCTCCCAAACTGCTGGGATTACAGGTGTGCACCACTGCACCTGGGCCACGTTACTTCCCCTGTGACTTATGTCCCTCTCTATGAAAGGTGCAGTCTTTCTAATGTAGTTTGCTTTGAATAGTGTGTTAACTGAATACTATCACATTGCTAAGAGCCACAGGTTGGGAAGCCCCTTCATTACCTTGAAGGGAAGCAGAAAGTTTCATCCTGGTCCTGAGCCTCTGGGCTTTTCTGTGCTAGACAGGTTTGAGTGGTAGGTGCGATGGTTAGGAGAGGACATGCTGGACAATTTCTTTTAGCTCATTTTTATACAGGGTTCTTATTCACCAGAACTCATTCTAGTGTCAATGAGCTATTAACACAGATGTAGCTACATACTTTTAAAACTCACTTACACATTGTCTGATATTTAAGTGAATCAGTTTTCTGTATTGGATGTATGAGTTGCTGTTACATTATGATGTGATCTGAAATTTAGATGGAGGATGGGCACGGTAATCCCACGGTCTTGGAGGCTGAGGCAGGAGGGTTGTGAATTCAAAGCCAACCTCAGGAAATTAGCAAGGCCCTGGGCAACTTAGTGAGACCCTGTCTGAAAATTAAAAAAAAAAGAAAACAAGGGGGGGGGGCTCAGGCTGTGTATCAGTGGTTGAGGACTTCTGGTTTCAATTCCTGGTAGGAAAAATAAACTTTTGGTCACAGCTGGATAGATTCAGAAATATGTCATTGCTCCTGGGTCTACACTACTTTAGTTGTTGAAAATGTTTGCTCACTCTCTTTCATGCTCTGGAGAAAGGAGACTCAATTTTCATGCTGCTACTGTGCATTTTTTTCTTCAAATAAGTCTTTCTGGTCATTTTCAAGCAACAATGAATTGGGGTTTATTTTTTGAAGTAAGACTGAAAATCATGTCCTGGATTGCTCTGATTTGAGGTGATTTAATCATGTTACTGAAAGGGTTTTATAATCTGTGTGCTTGAGTTGCACATGTTTTAACATGAATTAAACACAATGAAAGCAAAGCCTCCATTTCACACAAATGGTATAAGAGAACACCATTTTAGAACTAAAATTTTAAATTTTTATTTTAAAATGTTGTACATAAATGATTATACTTAAACATAGATGTTTAAGTTATTCTTTAAAGCTTCATCAATATATATTTTACCAACATGAGACAGTTGTTATAAAAACAGATGTATGTAATTTTATGTATAAAGATGTAAGGAATAATATCTGTGCCTTGTGGAAGATCTTCCTAGTGTCATTCCTGGGCTTGTCATGGTATCAAACCTGAATATACTGAATAAGTGAAAGAATAAAATTTTATTTTTCCTGATCACCACATTTGGGAAAAGAAGAACTTTTTTTTTACTGATGGTGTAGAGAATTTCTCTTTTAGAAAAACACTGCATGTTCTTACTCATGTATGAAACCTAAAAAAGCATTGCACAACTCTCCAAGAAATATTGTTCCAGCAGATCATTCAACAAATTTTCCAGCATAAATTTCAGTCTTGGGCATTTGATTCCAGAAAAATGTCACCTTGAACTTGTAATAGAGATAACATCTTGGAGAGCTCATCTTTCAGGAATGGGCTGGACACGTGTCCTTTAATTAAAACCTTAAAATATCAAGTCTGTTTTAATTGTAGTTCTATTTAATACTCTGATTATAAAGTCTTGAAAAGGAAAAAAATACTATGCTCTTGGTAATAGTTCCAGAATGTTCTAACATAGGCTAGTTATTCTGGCCAGAGAATGAACAAAATGTGACATGTATAGCCACCTCAGAGAATTCCAAGGACAGACATAAAGTTTTGAGTCCTCAGAATAGGATTGTGTAAATGTTCTACTTTGTAGGTTTTTCTATTTTTTTTTACTGGAGTTTGAACACAGGAGCAATTAACCACTGAGCCACATCTCCACCCTATTTTTATATTTTATTTAGACAAAGGGTCTCGCTGAGTTGCTCAGAGCCTGTGTAAGTTGTTGAGGCTGGCTTTGAACTGACATCTTCCTGCCTCAGGCTCCAGACCTGCTGGGATTACAGGTGTGCGCCCTCACGCCCTGTGGTAATTTCATTCTTGTCTTTCTTTTCAGACAGGGACACAGCTTATCTGTTATTAAAAGAACTGCATTGATTCTTCCAAGTCATGTGCGTGAAGAACTGTATGATAATAAGATTAGAAGCCAACATTTCTGGAGAGCTCATTATGTGCCACAAACACTTCCAAGGTTGGTAGGCACACTTTATTTTTTCCCACATAGTCTCTGCAGGATCCACATAACACTTTTTGTGGACAGCTGAGATGACTGGACCTCAGCATCCCAGGGTGCTTAAGAAGAAGTTATGTTAAATGGCAGCTCTGACTCACAACTTCAACCAGTCCGACATCAGAGTTCACACCAACATTTTCTTGTTATATGCCGCTGTGGATATCCCAGTAAGACTGGAAGATACTGAGATAAGGTGGTGTGTGGAGATGTGTTCTCCAGAGTGTGAATAGAACATAGTATTTTTTTAAAAAAAATTTGTGCTGGGGGCTGCCTGGTGGGTAAGTGCACCAGCACCAAATTACACCTGGTCCTTTTGACTCTGTATTTTGAAACAGGGTCTCACTAAGATGCCCAGACTGGTTTCACCCTTGTCATCCTCCTGCCTCAGTGTCTGGGGTCACTAGGATTTCAGGCAGACATCACTGTGCCCAGCACCAGAACTGAGTTTTCATGTGGAATAAAAATATATTTGGATGAACCTTCTTTTTTTCCTCATGGTAGTGGTGTTCATTTGAGATTGATAAAGGAGGGCAGATTTGCAAAAAAAAAAAAAAGACATGTTTGTTTGTTACTGTGGTCACAATATTTTTCTTTCCCTTGTAAGATGAACAAAGCCAACAGACTGTACAGTAATATTCACATAAGAAACACTGTGTACACCGTGACTGGCGTTGGGGTCATGGCCAACGCACTTCTTCTTCTCGTCCACATCTCCTTGCACATTACTGGGCACAGACCTAAGCCCACTGACCTGCCCATTGGTCTCCTGGCCCTAATCCACCTGGTAATTCTGCTCATCAATGGCTTCATAGCATCAGACATTTTTATACCTCAGGGGGGAAGGTGGGATGACCTGATGTGTAAATTGCTCATCTACCTGTACAGGTTGACGAGGGGCTTCTCCATCTGTGCCACCTGCCTGCTGAGTGTCCTCCAAGCCATCACCCTCAGCCCCAGGGGCTCCTGCTTGGGAAGGTTCAAACATAAATCCTCATGTCACAACGTGTGTTTCCTTCTCTTCCTGTGAGTCATCTACTCATCCTTCAGTAGCCACCTCTTCATCTCCATTGCTGCTACCCCCAATTGGACCTCAGACAACTTTATGTATGTCACTGAATCCTGCTCCTTCATTTCCATGACCTTCTTCCTCTGGCACAGCTTGTCCACCCTGCAGACCTTCAGGGAAGTCTCCTTTATAGGAATCATGGCCCTCTCCAGTGGATACATGATGGCTCTCCTGTGCAGGCACAAGAGGCAATCCCAGCATCTCCACAGCACCAGCCTGTCTCCAGTGTCATCCCCAGAACTGAGGGCCACCCAGACAATCCTGCTGCTCATGAGTTGCTTCATGGTCATGTCCATGTTGGACAGCATTGTCTCCTATGCAAGAATCACACTGAAGGATGAGCCAATATTTTACTGTATCAAGATCATTGTGACCCATAGCTATGCCTCGTTCAGCCCTTTGGTGTTTATTTGTACTGAAAAACGTATAATTAGTATTTTTAGATATAGTGGGAGAAGACAGTAAACATTTCAGTAGCCAGTGTTGGATAAATTCTGTTAAGGTGAGAAACTGTGCTGAATGAGTTATTTATCATGACAGAGTGTGTAGAGTCTTTGGTTTACGTGCAGTGCAAAGTCTCACTTCCTCTTTAAACCATACACTTGGACATACGTGGATGACAATTACATCCAAGAAAGCCAAACCATGTGACTCTGTGAAATATTACGGGGGTGTCATGTTTCTCACCGGATCCTTAATAGGGGCTTCTGAGTTGGATGCCACTTGTCATAACCTGGGTTATTCCAAACTCTTTTTAGATACAAGAGTTCCAATGTTTATCACATATTGCATCATCTCCATTATCTGTATTTTTCCAAACTACACTTGTAAACATATTCTACCATGAAATATCACATGATCCAGCACACACGCAATACACACTCATAGGTGCACACACACATGTTCTACAAGCAAGGAGTCAAACAGTCATCTCCACATCACTGCTCTTAAAACCATGCTTTAAATATTCAAACACAAAGTGGTGAGAAAACTGGCAAAACCCTCTGCAATATTCTAGCCAGGAAAATTCATGAGCACTTTAAAAGCATTTTAATATTTACCCTTGGTCGAATGTGCCTCAATCAGAATGCCACCATTTGAACATAGGTGTCAACATGAAAAGTTTCTGAAATCTGCTGGTTTGTGGACCACATTTGTGCATGACTGCAAAAACCATATGAGTCCATGGCTAAATACATAAGTAAAAATAGAAATCTAATAATGAGCATTCTCTTAAGACTTCCATCCTGAAAACACTGCCCTATTTGCTTTGATAACTAAATGATCATTTAATCATTCCTCTAGCAACACTTGAGGTCCACAAAGAACTGTGGAACACATCTGGTTGGAGCAGAAATGTTGGGATACCAAGAAGAAAGTTACACTGAACCTCAAAGGAGAAGGTTCATAAATCACCAGAATGCAGGAAAGCCCACAAAAAATTTCAAATGAAAAACAAGGGACTGGGGTTGTGGCTCAGTGACAGAGCACCTGCATAGCACCTGTGAGCCATAGGATTCAATCCTCAGCACCACATTAAAAAGAAATATATAAAATAAAGGTATCCTGTCCAACTAAAAAAATATTTAAAAAAAATAAAGATCAGATTTTTTTTTTTTTTAAAAAGCAACTCCGTGCAATGCAGCATTTCTCCTAGACCAGTTTCCTGGACCCTAAAATACTAGCATGACATGAACAAGCTTTGAAAAATGGGTGAGAAATTACAGAAGTCTGCTCTGGCCCCATCTCTAGTCCAGCCCCACTTAAATGTCCCTCTGACCTTGTATTTGCTGTCTCTCCCTTTAGAGTTTCTCACATTTTTTCCTTTTTTTCTTCTTGTAATACTGGAGATTGAACCTGGGACCTTGTGCATGCGAGGCAAGTTCACTACCGACCTCACTGTATCCCGGGCCTCTCACATTCTTTCCTGAATGTGTATCTGCTTTTCTAAATAGGTCTGTCTGTGTGCCTGAAAAATGCTGAAGTATTCTTCCATGGGTGACGACTATAGCATTTTCCTATTGGAGAGAACAAGGTACTCCAGTGGCTCCTCATTAGGCCCAGGGACTGATACCTCATCCCTCAGATCATGGTGGAATTGGGGGTGGAGGGTTACCTTGCATTGTCAGATAAAATCAGGTTCCATCCTGGGAGTTAGGCATTCACCAGACTGCCTTGTTTACACACAGGCCATTCTTAAGGACATTTTGGCATACAACCATATGCTATGGAAATGAGGTTAAACTTTCTTCCTGGTGGACATTTTAGCATTACAATGAAGTAGAATAGAATTCCTAGTCACTGGTACTTTATCTTAAGGTTATTTCTGAAATAGGTTTGTCCTAAACTTATTAAACACATCTCAACTTCTTGAGTCATAGTCTCATGGGAAATCATGTTTTCCATTAGTAGAGGGTCAAGGTGTGTCTTCTATTCTTAGGCTCCAAGTGCTAACAATGCAACATGGACACAAACAGAATGTGGTGCATGAGTAATTGGAGAGATGTTCTCTTCTACATAAGTGGAGCACTATCAAAACTGTCAGTCTCTCAACAAAGATGGCAACTGGACACTAACAGGAAGTTATTCAAGAAACAGTATATCAACTGGGAAACTGCTGGAGAAGGCAGAGTCTCGTGCCCCTGGAGGGCTGGTGTGGGGTGAGGGGAGATTACATCATGCTCCTCAGAACACTTTGCAATTTAAAACTCATGAGTTGCTCATTCTAAATTTTATATAGCTTACAGAAAGGGAAATCATGGATAAGAGGAGCTATGAGAGTCAAATTGCTGTAAAACAAATACCAAGATGCAATCTCATGAGTGGTCAGAGAGAAACAGTTGTTCAGGTACAAGACAGTATTATTGGGTTTCCCTAGAGAATCCAAGAAGCTGGAAGGTAGTGGGAGGACATGATGAAACTTGTTGTTTAACCATCAATAATTTTATACCTTGCTAAACTGTGCTTCAAAAGATAAAGTGAGATATGTACAAGGAAATGTTTGGGGTGAGTAAACAACTCTTCCAGAAATGCCAATAGAGCCATCAAGGTTAAAGGAAATGATAAAAGATAGAACTTTGAGCCCACATAAAATAATGAGAAATAAAGGTAGATATAGCTCAGTAGCTCAATATGGTAGCTAAATGTTGCCAGTGCCATGGAGTATTTAGTTTCTAACTCTTTTCTATTTGTTTTAAATATATAAGTGTAAAAAATTGTACTCTATATGCATAATAAGAATTGCAATGCATTCCACTATTGTGTATTAAGAAATAACATTTTAAAAGTTTAAAAAATAAATGAGTGCAAAAATAACACTTAGAACACAAAAAGTAACACTTAGAACCAAACAAACATTGATGCTGAATGACTACAAGACTCCATTTCTTATTGCTATCAGGAAATACTTAAGGATGAGTAGTTTGTGATTAGAAAGTCATTTAGGTCAGAATTTTAGAGTCTGAGAATCCAAGATAAAGCGTTGCCATTCACGTGACTTCTGGGGAGTACCAACTTTGTTCTATTCCAGCATGGTGGCTGTCATCAGAGTGTGGACAAGTGGAAGAGGAAAAATCATAAGGACCAATAGGAGCCACAGAGCAGAGAGGGGCAGTCTTGATTTTTTATAACAACTCGTTTCCTCAAAAACTCATTCCAAGGGACTAGTGTCCATTCTTCCTGAGGGTGGTGTCCCCAATGACTCAATTAACACCTAGTAGACAGCACATTTGTAAGGTCCCCTCTACCTCAGTGCCACCATAATGAGGACCAAGTGTCCAAATCCTAAGCTTGTTTGTGGACAAATGCAATCCAAGCCATAGAAGAAACATGATGCATGAATTTATAGTCTATGACAAAGATAAAAACCAAGACTGAGGGACAAATCTGTAAGATCAGCAAAAATTTTCTATATTTAAAGTAATTTGGCATGAATAAAAACTGATTGCCATAAATTTAGGATGTTATAGCTCCCAAAACAATCACTAAGGAAAAACTAAAACATGTGCTAAAAGAAAATAAAATAAAAATTGTACGCAAGAAAAATGAATCATTAATATGCAATAATGGAAAAATTGATGAACCAAAAACATACAGGAAGAAAAAAAGTGGCAACAGAGAAGAGGCATTTTGTTCATTAATATTATTTTCATTACTATTACGGCATATAGATTCAATTTGTTCCAATTTTAGAAAACATCTTGATCAAGTTGGGCATGCAGCACACATCTGTGACTCTAGAAACTCAGGAGGTTGAGGTAAGAGGATTGCAAGTTTGAGGGCAAACTCGGTGACTTATGTAGAGCCTGTCTAAGATATCATCATCTGGGTACAGTGGCTCAATGCTGTCACTAAGCTACTTGTGAGACTGAGGCTAGGGTATCACAAGTTTGATGCTGGCATCAGCAACTTAGAGTAACACTGTCTGAAAATAAAATATAATAATATTAAAAGTGGCTGGGGATGTAGCCCAGTATTAAGGCACCCTTGGGTAAAAGACCTAGAATCAAATAAAATTGTTCTGCTGTCTACATCAGATTCACTTTAGATTCCAAAACAAAGATGGGATGAGAATAAAAATAAATATAAAAATAGTAATCAAGACTCCACCACAGTAGTTCAGTTACTTGGGAGGCTGAGGCAAGAGGATCATGAATTCAAACCTGCAGGTGGTCAAAATAGAGTTCCCATTGGTGAAATGGTCTAGCTGCAAAATAAAAGCTAAGAAAGGTAAAGCAGGGGACAAAAATACCCCACAGGATACAGAAAGTAATTTTAAAAGCAGGGTTGGGATGGGCTACCCAATCTTAGGAATGAAGCTTCCAAACTCAAAAGAGCAAAATGGAGCCTATGTTTGCTTTATTTATATCAGGGAATATCAAATGTTTTCCATGTAATGTTTTTTGCCAGATAAGGTAGAAAGTGGGCTTTGCAGTTCCCATTGGGTTATGCCCAACTTCAGTACTAGAAGAGGGGTCTTCCTGGTACAGCAGAGATAGAGTCATGTGCCTTGGGCAATATACTGCACTCTGGGGAGCTGCGGATAGTTCCCACAGTTAGACCTAAATCTCCATAGCTCCATACCCAGAGAAGACCCTCAAGTAATTCACGGGTGGCACCTTGAATATTCCCCCTTTTTACTTTGCAATAGAAAATGATGAGCCATTATTTTAAGTTCCCAGATTCGTGTTCTGAGGGTGTGATAACTGATTATCACAATACAAAAAAAAATGAACTAGTAGCAAACATCTCATTCCAGTAATATACCATGCAGAGTGTTTCAGCATGTTTCTAGGGTTAAAGCCATTCCATTCTTGAAGTATTTCCAGTTAGAGAAGTAGGATCCAAAATATCAATTTTGCTTTTTTGAATATCCTGGATGTTGTGATGTGACTCCATAATATCCAGGCTATAATTATTGCTATGCCAAATGCCCATTAGATTATTTAACCTTCTCCAAATACCATTGGGAAGCCTTATATTTGACTACAGTAACAGAGTCCTTCATAGTCAGATGGCATTTAAACCTTTCCTTAAACGAGAGAGCAGAAAGCTCATTACCAATATTTATGACAGAAGTTTCTAAGGCATTCAAGTTAGCTTCAATACTTTCATCAATATTTGTGATTATTGAAGACCTTGGAAGTATTTTGAGCCAAATTATTAAGAAAATTTGCATGTTGAATGTTCTGCGATCTAGCCACTAAAGCTGTAACTGTAGAGTGATGAATGAGATTAAATAAAATTTGAAAAATCATAACCAAGAATTATGAGTCCAAGAGCTCACTTAAGTCTGGTCACCTGAGCATGGGTCTGTTGTAAAACCTGAACACCAGAATCAGCATGCCATAGCTCTCAAATGTTGGCTGGTAGTAAGACAAAGGAAGACTTGGGAAGGACTAATGTATCCTTTCCCTTGTTATATCTAGAGATGCAATTAGGTAAATTGCACTTTTTACAGGCTAAAAGATAATTATCATCCTTTCTCTTAACTCTCACATTTCCAGTAATTAAAGCATAAGGAGACTGAACCACACCTGCAGGCCACACTTTGCACCCCTTGCCTACAAAGTCAGGCATAGGGCTATCAGTGCAATATAGGAAATCTGAGGCTGCAATTAAGCTCCAAACATCTTTCTGGATACCACCTTCACTGAAGGTTAGGATATTACCAACAAAACCTCCAGGGATCCTGGCATCCTTACGTGATTGTCTTTTGTCAATTCTTAGAGACCAGTCTAAAAAATATCCACTATATCTAGAACATTTTTGTTTTACTGGCAAGATATCTGCACAGTCTATCCATTTAGGAAAGGTGCCAAATTCTATTGCAGACTGATTAGGACAGTAAGGTATTGGCAGGCGTTCTGTGGAAATGACTGGATTGTTATGAGAAAGTCCCATTTTAATAACTGTTTAGACATATTCCTAAGAGTCCCAGGGTCCAGGATGATTGGCTTGTCTAGACTGCCGGGGGCCAGCCCCGGCGGGGTCCAGGGAGTCCCGAAGGAGGAGTGGCGTCGGCGAAATGAGGAGACAGGAGTCGTTCCCTTTGAGCAATCTTCAGAGAGAGAGCTAAAGCAGCTTTCTCTGGGTCCCCTTTTTATTACAATTTTTCTCATCATTATAGATTCACAATACGTCATTGATTATATAACTTAAAACTTTGCCAAGACATGACATTTCCTTAACCATGATTGAGAGCACACCGATCTACATTCTTCCAGGATATGACCCCCAGCCATACAATCATCAAAGTACAGAATCATCAATAAAACATGTCACCAATTTACATCCTTCAGATTTTCCCAAGATTTACTATTTTTCCCAAGATGTTATTTCCTTATTAACTAATGTCAAACTACGTAACCAGACTCTAAGTCTCCTAATTAATCATTAACCTAAAGTACACCTGCACTTTATTTTTAATCTAAAATTCCCATCTAAAAAAGTCCCTTTAAATCTTATATATAAAATGTCCTAAAGTTTATGAATCATCCTTAAAGCATATCAGAAACCTATATAACTAAAGACTTAATAATTTCTAAACTTAAGAATCTAAATAATATTTTAACATTATTCTAAAACTGTGTCTTATAAAGCTATTTTAATTAATTCCTAAATTTATTCTCATAAAACTGGTTGAGCTGCTTTCTCAGAGAGTTTCTTTTGTTTCTCAGTCAAGGTACACTAGTTCTCAAAGAATTTGTTTCTCAGTCAAGGTGCACTAGTTCTCAAAGAGTTTGTTTCTCAGTCAAGGTGTACTAGTTCTCAAAGAGTTTGTTTTTCAGAGGATGATTGTTGTCTGTTATTAGGTTTGTCCACAATGTACTAAGATAGAAGAATAGCCTTTTATTTTGTCCTTGATATGCTGAGGGGTGGGTAGCAGAACAGCTTCCAAGGTATGAACTACCTGTTCTGTTTTAGCCATCTGAAATTTAATTGTTTGGCATTTAACATACTCATGCCTCCTGTGAGAAACATAAGCATGAAAATGCAAAGTCCCAATTACATAAAAAAGGGTCTCATGGTTTCAGTTACCCACCAACCAGTGTGGCTTTGCCAGCATTCATCCTCACTGTGACCCTGTCAAGACAGTGGGAGAGCGGCTTTGCCAACACTTTTTCTCACTGTGACCCTGTCAAGACAGTGAGTGGGGGATCGCCTTCACCAATTCCCCCTCTTTTATTTTTTAAATGAAGTAACTTTAGTTCCAGATGGGCTGAACGAATTCCACGACTCAGCAATCTGAACAGGACTGGAAGGACAGAAATAAGGACAAGAATAATTAAAATACTTAAACCAGTATTAATTAAAATGGAAAATAAAGTTTTGTTGGAGACTAAAGAATTTAATTTGGAAACAAAAGTGTTAGCTAATTCTGGAATGGTTGTTTCTGAAATATGTGTCTGGCTAATGTCTTTAATTTTTTCCTGTAATTCATCTATATCTAGAGTTAAATTGGTGTTTTTCCATAACCCTCGTAAATGACATTGTATCTGAGACCATGTTTCTTTAGAATAGTTATATGTGTGAGGAGTAACACAAATCCATTTATATTGAGAATGACATCTAGTTGTCATTCGAGTTTTTATGTTTTGAATTTGATTACCAATGTAAAGGACAGCCTCTTCTAAAGCATTAACTCTAGCTTCTAACTTCCTATCTATATGTTCCTGAATCATAAGTGCAGTAGAAATATTTTTTTGACAACTGATTTACATGATGAGCAGTATGAACTTCTTTAACTAATGTAGTGGTGGAAGCAACTATGGACCCTATTATACCAATTAATGTTGAAATTCCTAAAATTAAGGTAGCTACAAAACGTTTAGGTCTAATTAAGGCTTGATTAATTAAATCTAATGTTTGTAACCCAGGATCATCATACCAAATAGAATCTAATTTAACAGGCAACATAACATAAGAAGGTTGATGTACAATTAAAATATGATTGGATGTTGATATGCTAGAATCAATACAATTTGTTAACGTACAACCTTTACAAACAACATCATAAGTTTCATCTTCTAATTTTGAAATCTTTAGTGTTCCTTGATTTTTAAGTAATATTGCATAAGGAGATCCTACACAAGCTGTAACAGAATGACTCTCAGATACTGAAGAAGGCCTACTCATATATATTATGTCTAAAGAAGCCAATAATCTATAAAGTTCTGTATAAATCTGATAATGCTGTTTAATTTTAGTAAAATATAAAGGGGCAATCCATCCATCTGTGAACCATTTATCTGTGGGTTCAAGTGGAACGCTCCTAATAATTCGTATTTGAGGAGTATTCCATGAAGGTGATGATAAAATTTTAGGAGGATCATATTCAGATTTAGAAATAGAAAAATCATATATTGGAAAAGAAGAATTTTTTGGAAAGATTTTAAATCCTCCTTTAATAAACATACATGTATGCCACATTGGAAATCCAAATTGTCTATCTATTTTTACCCGTGAAAGATCAGGTTCTTCACAATCTTGAAACATAGGAGGGGGCTTTACTGATGGCAAATTTTGTTTAAAATCGGGAAAATCTAAAGTTAAAATAGAAAGCATCCAAGGATCCATTATATCATTTTCCTCATTTGGAGAAAATGTCATAAAAATTCTATAATTAAGTGGTATGCAGCCCACAATTGGAGTAATATTATAACTAAAACACAGAGGAGGTAAATGACTATGACCCTTAAAATTAAAATTATGAGTTGATATAGGAGTAATAAAAGAATTAGATTCACCCCCCAGGAGATTAGTATTATTGGTAAATACCTTAATATTTCCTTTTCCCAAAGTAGTGAGATGAAATAAAGGTGGATCAGGATAATATGCCCAATAATATTCAGAAGACACATTGGCTACCTGACAGGCAAGAATAGCTAGCATAGCAACAAACATTTTTTTAGGAGTGCAGGGGTTTGACTGAGTAGAAATAAGTTCTCGAGCTTGATGAGTCAATTGTTTTAATTGTCCCCAAGTTGGTAATTCTGCAAATCTTGTAGAAGATGATCGTCTGAATAAGGATTGAGGGTCATCAAAGCTCATTCGGGAGAAAGATGGAATCAAGGTAGTCATCAAATCTTCCTCAGGAACCGTGGTCAATGGTGAGGCGTGTCGGAGACTCGGAGGGCACGATCTGTTCTGCTTTCTGGTCTGGAGGCTGGACATAGGGTCGAATCAGTCTGTCAGGAATCCAAATGGGGGAATCAGCGTCCTGTGGGAAGACACAAGCATATCCTCGCCCACAAGTTAGTAATACATCAGGTCCTTTCCATTTACCTGTCAAAAGATCTTTCCATTTTACCAGGGGTTTTGTTGATATTTTCTCATTTTCCCAATGTCTTAACATGGGAGTTACTCCTTTATAATCACAATTAAGATGATTAATCACAAACAAAGCATGTTGTAAAACATGATGAGGAGAACTATATTTATATTCTCCTTCTTGAAGTTTAGTAATTTGAGCTTTCAATGTTTGATGAGCTCTCTCAACTATAGCTTGTCCTTGAGGATTATAAGGAATTCCTGTAGAATGAGAAATTTTAAACATATCACAAAATTTTTTAAAAGCATTTGAAGTGTAAGCTGGTGCATTATCTGTTTTTAATGTTTTAGGCATTCCCAAATATGAGAAACAAATAAACAAGTGTTGCACTACGTCTTTGTATGCTTCTCCTATTTTCATCCATGTTTTTAGATCTAGGGTTCCCTCTTCTGGGAACCAAGGACAACATTCCTGAATAAAATGAAAAAACCTCTGTAATTGTGAAGTGGGAACCTGAACTCCTTTTTTTCTAAGCATATGTTTAACAATATCAATGAATAATCCTCGTTCCTTGGATTCTGTACTTCCCATTTTTCTTTTACCTAATTACCCACTCTCACCTGTTCTACTAACAGGGGGCTCGCGAAACCCACGGGAAATGTCCTATCCACTCCGAAAACAAGGGGGCAAATGCCGAGGGGGCTTACCTTCAGGTGCCTAGGGGGCTCACCTTCAGGTCCCTGGCTCGGGCGCCAATTGCCGGGGGCCAGCCCCGGCGGGGTCCAGGGAGTCCCGAAGGAGGAGTGGCGTCGGCGAAATGAGGAGACAGGAGTCGTTCCCTTTGAGCAATCTTCAGAGAGAGAGCTAAAGCAGCTTTCTCTGGGTCCCCTTTTTATTACAATTTTTCTCATCATTATAGATTCACAATACGTCATTGATTATATAACTTAAAACTTTGCCAAGACATGACATTTCCTTAACCATGATTGAGAGCACACCGATCTACATTCTTCCAGGATATGACCCCCAGCCATACAATCATCAAAGTACAGAATCATCAATAAAACATGTCACCAATTTACATCCTTCAGATTTTCCCAAGATTTACTATTTTTCCCAAGATGTTATTTCCTTATTAACTAATGTCAAACTACGTAACCAGATTCTAAGTCTCCTAATTAATCATTAACCTAAAGTACACCTGCACTTTATTTTTAATCTAAAATTCCCATCTAAAAAAGTCCCTTTAAATCTTATATTTAAAATGTCCTAAAGTTTATGAATCATCCTTAAAGCATATCAGAAACCTATATAACTAAAGACTTAATAATTTCTAAACTTAAGAATCTAAATAATATTTTAACATTATTCTAAAACTGTGTCTTATAAAGCTATTTTAATTAATTCCTAAATTTATTCTCATAAAACTGGTTGAGCTGCTTTCTCAGAGAGTTTCTTTTGTTTCTCAGTCAAGGTACACTAGTTCTCAAAGAATTTGTTTCTCAGTCAAGGTGCACTAGTTCTCAAAGAGTTTGTTTCTCAGTCAAGGTGCACTAGTTCTCAAAGAGTTTGTTTTTCAGAGGATGATTGTTGTCTGTTATTAGGTTTGTCCACAATGTACTAAGATAGAAGAATAGCCTTTTATTTTGTCCTTGATATGCTGAGGGGTGGGTAGCAGAACAGCTTCCAAGGTATGAACTACCTGTTCTGTTTTAGCCATCTGAAATTTAATTGTTTGGCATTTAACATACTCATGCCTCCTGTGAGAAACATAAGCATGAAAATGCAAAGTCCCAATTACATAAAAAAGGGTCTCATGGTTTCAGTTACCCACCAACCAGTGTGGCTTTGCCAGCATTCATCCTCACTGTGACCCTGTCAAGACAGTGGGAGAGCGGCTTTGCCAACACTTTTTCTCACTGTGACCCTGTCAAGACAGTGAGTGGGGGATCGCCTTCACCACTAGACCCCCCATATGCTCTATTTTTTTCAAAAGATACCCCTAAATAGCCAGCGTGCTTATCATGGGACCAATATATACATAGTGTCCACTGTAACCAGTATAATTAAATCCAGTCACAGGGATGGGTATAATCTGAGTATCTGTAAAACCACACAGTACATGAGTATCATTAGTGAATACTGGGATGGATTCTCCGGTCCACACTACTGGGTGTACCAAAGGTGAGTATGGAAAATATGTCCAATTGGTTTCTCTCTGGACCCCATTTACTGGATACTCAACAGAGCTAACATAGCCACAAACATTGTGGCTGCAGAGTTAGTTCCTCCTTGTGTCAAAGTATCTGTTCAGGCTATAGCGCTAGATTTTACAGTTGCCTCCATGATGGTAGATTCAACATTCAGTCTCTCTGGGCCTTCTTTAACCTCTTCCTTCTTTGTAGCTCTCACTTCCTGCTGGGGGTCAGGGCTGACATCTCTGGATCGATCTTCAGTATCTGAACCTCGGTTCTAGGTCCTCCATGTCTGATAGCACATTCAGGTACCCCAATAGGATGAGACTCACCTTCTGGGAAAACACAAGCATGACTTCTACCCCACGTTATCACTGGATCTGATCCTTTATGTTGTTATGTTTGTAAATCTTTCCACCAACCTTGGCTCAAGGTACCGGCTGCAGTAGAAGAAATGTGTCCTTTGGCTGCAGCGTGACTTTCAGAGTCACAATTTTAAAAAAACGTTAAAACAAATCATGACTAAGGTTATATTGTGGGGTCTTATTCCCCTCCCTTTTTTGTAATTGTAGCTTCATAGATAAATGAGCTCATTCTACAATGGTTTGACCTTGAGGCTTCTATGGAATACCTGTTTTATGATCAGTACAAAATTGTTGGCAAAACTGCTGAAAAGAAAAATTAGTATAAGCTGTAGTATTGTCAATTTCAATCTGTAAAGGACCTCCTAATGCTGCAAAAGTAGCTAGAAAGTGAGAAATAACATGTTGAGTATTTTCTCTTACACAGGCAATGTGAAAAATAAATCTAGAGTAAGTGTCAACAATAACATGAACTTAACACTGTTTGCCAAATTGAGGGATGTGAGTTACATCCATTTGCCATAACTGATTTGGTCATAAAGCATGGGATTATCCCAGTTGGTGAAGATAAAATATGTATAAAACATTGTGAGATTTGATGAACAATTTGACAAGTTTTTTCCCAGGAATATTAAATTTTTATGTAAGGTAGAAGCATTCTGAAGATGTAAAGAATGTGAGGCTTGTGCACAATCATATAAAGATATTTATTCACAAACAGCAACAAGTTTATCAATCTTATCATTACCTGATGCTAAAGGACCTGGAAGATTAGAATGTGCCCTTCTACGGCTAATGAAACATGGGTGGTGACACATTTGACTTGTCTTTTGTAAGGTCTGAAACAAATTAAGTAACTCTTGCAATGGTGTGTTCCCAGTAGTTGATGTTTCAATATTTTTTGTAACACGAACTGCATGTAAAGTGTCTGAATAAATATTGATTGGCTCATTTGCAAAATGAATTAAAGCACAAATGAGAGCTTGAAGATCTGCTGTACCATCTCTGTATGAGCATGGCTATAGAAACTTGCTTTTCCTGAACTCGATCCATCAGTAAATACTGTTACTGCTCCAACTATTAATTAAGCACGTACAATTTTGGGAAAAAAAAATGTAGTCACAAGAGCAAACTGAATAATTTTATCCTGAAGGTAATAGCTTTCCATTTGACCAGGGAAATTAGCAAAAGCTTTCTGCCAAGTATAAGAAGATTGTCAAAGCCAGTCATGCACTTCAGTAGAAAAGGGGGCAACAATAATACTAGACTATGACCCAACTCTCTGCAAAACTCATGTTCTTCCTTTAATAACTCACTGAGCAATAAAGCCATGGAATGGAGTTGATGACTTTTGAGGAGAATGAGGTAGGCAAGGCCACTCAATAATTCCCAATATTCGCCACATTGCTCCTGTAGGAGTATGAACATTGGGAAATGTTAAACAATATACAGGCTCTTGTGGATTAATTCTAGTAAGCTGTGCAGTCTTCATGGCAGATTCAACCTTTGTTATGGCAATCCTTTCTTCTGCCATAAGTTGATGAGAAGGTAGAGAAGGATCCCCCTGTACAATCTGAAACAAAGGACACAAATCTTCAGTGGCTAGATTTAAAGTTGGTCACAGCCAATGAATATCACCTAGTAACTTTTAGAGGTCATGTGCCTTGGGCAATCTAATGTGGTTGGGGGAGCTGGCCATAGTTCCCAAAGTTAAATCTAAATCCCCATGGCTCTATACCGAGAGAAAACCCCCCAAGTAATTCATGGGTGGTTCCTTGCAACTTAGTGAGGCCCTACCTCAACATAAAACAGAAAAATGGCTGGGAATAGGTCTTAGTGGTAAAGTGCTCCTGGGTAAAATCCGAAATACAAGACAAAAGAAGCAAATAAAAAACAATAAAGAAAACAGCTGGAGAGGTATGCAAATGTCAGACAAAATCAGCTGAAACAGAAATTGTTAGAGGCAAGAACATGATATATACTTGTAGTTACATATATTAAATATATATGCATATTTATGATAAAGATTAAAATATATAATACATATCAATAGAATGGGAAGTCTCACAAACTAAGTTATAAATGTATACATGTCTAAAAACAGTGTTCCAAAATATGTGAATTGAAAACTATCAGGATTAAAGGAAGACAAATTTTTCCAAAAAGAGGTGGATAATTTGTGATATTCCACTTTAAGGAAAGAATGAAATGAGTAGCAAAAAGTCCCTGTAAAACAAAACAACTTGCACAACAATAGCTCTAGAGGAATATATAGAATATTCTGCCCCAAAGAGTAGAATACACATTTTACTCCAGTGTGTTGGAAACATTGTTCAGGACTTGCAATTTTAAAGCCATAAAAATGTCAATAAATTTAAAATCACTGAAATCAGGACAAGTATCTTTTATAAGTAAAATGCAATTAAGTTTAAAAAAACAGAAAAGTTAAAAATTTGCAAACATGTAGCAATTAGTGTTCTCTTTAGGAAGAAGATAAAGAAAAAAATAGAAAATAGTTTAGGTGGATAAAAATGAAAGCAAACATGCCAAAACTTATGAGGTGCAGCTAAAGTAGCCCTCAGAAGAAAATTCAAAACGACAAAAGCCTACATTCTAAAAGAAAAACTGCCCAAACAAAAACCTAAATTTATGCAGTAACTAGACAAATAGAAGCAAGCTGTAATCAAATTGCACAAAGGATAAATTAATAAAGAGTAGAGCAAGAAGAAAATAGACAAAAGAGTTAAGAAAACAAACTTGATTGTTCAAAAGATTTACAAAATTCATTGTTCAATTAACCGAGAGAGAGAGAGAGAGAGAGAGAGAGAGAGAACTCAAGTTAATAAATATCAAAAATAAAGGTGACACCATAAAAACAGACTCCACAAAAAATTTAGACAATTTAAGGGCATATTATGATCAACTGAATGTGAATAAATTTCTATAAAGCATTCATCAAAACTGACTTAGACATAAAAAGTCTAAAAAGAATTAGTAAGAGATTTAATCAGTAAAAAACACAATGAAAACATCCACGTCAGAGCTGAGCATGGTTGGCGCATACCTGTATCCCAGTGACTTGGGAGGCTGAGGCAGGAGGATCATGAGTTCAAAGCCAGCCTCAGCAAAAGCAAGGTGCTAAGCAACTCAGTGAGATCCTGTCTCTAAACAAAATACAAAATAGTGCTGGGGATGTTGCTCTGTGGTCAAAGGCCCTGAGTTCAATATCTGGCACCAAACAACAACAACAAAATCCCTATTAGACATGTGAAGTGAAACTATCAAACTATATCTAACTCTAAAAGCAGATATATGGCTTTATGTGAATTAAATCTTAAGGTCTCTACCAAAGAACTATTTGAATGAAACATTTCAGCATTTATGCAGGATATAGCACCAATATATTCATACAATTTTTGTAGCAGAACAATAAATATTCAAAGCAAAATTATTAAAAATATTTCATTTATGGTAGCATCAAACATTAAATACATAGCAAAAAATTCACAAAAAAAGTCTTGTAAGCAGAAAATACTATAGAAAATGTTTAGAGGACTAAGTAGGCATCCACTATTTATTGATAAGATTTAATGTTGCTGAAATGGTAAAATGTAAGTTGATTTACATACCAATGTAAACCTTACCAAAATTCCCACATGCCATTTTTGAAAAAGATGTAATAGTAAGCCTAAGGAAAATATGAAAGTTCAGTCACCCTAAATACCAAATACAGGTTGTTTTTCAAGAAAAATATAAAGAACAAAATTGGAAGACTCACACATCCCAATTTTAAAGCTCAGTGTAGTTTCAGTACTCAAGGATCCCTATTTCTCACACTGTTCAAAATTATTCAAAAGGAGTAAAAGACCTGACTGTAAAACTACAAAATAAAAAAGAGAAAGAAATTTAAGACTCTGGTAAGGACAAAAAATGTTTTTGACAGAATTCAAAATCACACACACACCAAAACAAAAAAAAAAAAAAGCATTAAACTAAAATTCTGATGTGGAGCAAAGAAAAAAATGTGGAATCTCTATAAAATGGGAGAAAATCTTTGCCCAGTATACATTTGATACTAGCTTCATATTTAGAATATGTAAAGAACAAAAAAATAATAACACCAAACAATCAAAAACTAAGTAATGCCATTCAAGTGGGCAAACAAAGTAAACAGTTTTCAAAAGAAGAAACAAAATGTTCCAGTAAACATATAGAAAAATGTTCCATATAATTATCCTTCAGGAAAATGCAAATCAAAAATATAATGAGGAGGGCTGGGGAAATAGCTCAGTTGGTAGAGTGCTTGCCTTGCATGCACAAGGCCCTGAGTTCAGTCCCCAGCACCACAAAAAAATACGTTAGGTAGCACCTTACACCAGTCAGAATGGATAAATTAGAAAATTGACAAACATCGATGTGGATGTGGAGAAAAATCAACACTTATGCATGGGTGTGTGCAAGTAAATTGGGTAGCTGATATGAAAAACTGTGCATATTACTCAAAAAATTAACAATAGCTGGAA
Organism: Spermophilus citellus; assembly: GCF_964194105.1. Classification (NCBI taxonomy): domain Eukaryota; kingdom Metazoa; phylum Chordata; class Mammalia; order Rodentia; family Sciuridae; genus Spermophilus; species Spermophilus citellus. The sequence continues at coordinate 186,345 of NW_027672738.1, read as the reverse complement.
TCATGGCACACAACTAATCCCATATATTTCAGAAACTAATAAAGGAGGATTACAAGTTTAAGGCCAGCTTGTGCAAGTTCAAGGTAAAACAGTGCGAAAACCTGTCTCCAATAAAAAAGAAATATGCTGGAGGCCAGGAATGGTGATAAATGCCTGTAAAATAGGCATCTTGGGAGACCACAGTAGGAGGATCCTGAATTTGCTGTGAGGATAGGAAACTTAATGTAATATTCTCCCAAAATAAATTAAATAATAATAATAATAAAATAATAATAATAATAATAATAATAATAATAATAATAATGCACTGTGATGTAGTCTAATGGCCAAATGTTTGCCAAGCACATGAGGCTTTGGTTAAGTCTTCATTATCTCAACTAAATAATACTAAATAGAATTACCTTGTGATTCAGTTATCCCACTTGGGGGTATGTAATAAAAAAGAATGAAACCCTCATCTGATACATGGACATCCATGATTATTGAGGCACTTCCCAGTAGAAAAGATATGGAATCACCTAGGAATTCTGGGACAGATGAATAAAGAAAATATGGCATATATGTAGGCATACATCCATAAAAATTAAATCCTGCCACCTGCAACCAATTGGGTGAAATTAGAGGATAGCGTGGTGAAATGAAATAAAACCAGACACAGACATACAAACACTGCATGCTGTCCCTCATGTGGGGAAGCTAAACCTGAATTTAGGTTGGTGATTTTTAAAGGTTAATGAGTGGAGGTGGGAAATGAGAATAGGATTTTATCAGTGGATGTGGTGTATGTGTTAAAATACCAAGAGACCCTTTATTGTGTATATTTAGTACATCTTCATCAAAGCTATTTTTAAAATGTTACTGTAATCAGTACTGAGTCACACTTACAAAATTAATAAGTGGAATAATATTGCCAGGTGTGGTTGTGGATGCCTACAGTACCTGCAACTCAGATGACTGAGGCAGGAGAATTGACACCTTGAGGTCACCCTCGGGAAAGTAGCAAGACCTTGTCTCAAAACAACAACAACAAAAAAATGAACTGGGGATAAATTTCAGTGGTAGAGTGTTCCTAGATTCAAACTCATTACTGCAAAAAGAAATAAGTAAATGGAATAGAATTTAGAAATAAATCCTTATATTTATGGTCAATTATTTTTCAAGGAGAATGCCAAGATATTATAGGAAAAAATGTTTTCAAAACATCTGGAACAACTATCCATATAACACTTGGAACACGATCTCAAACACTATCTCACACTCTACACAATTAATTTTAAATGGAAGAAAGGTGTAAATGAGAATTGGAACTATAAAATTCTTAGCAGAAAACATGTAAATCTCATGACCCTACATTGGACAATAGATTCTTAGAAAATACAATTTTTATTTTTTTTATTTTGGTACCAGGGATTGAACCCAGCAGAGCTTAACCACTGAGAAGCATTCCCAGCCCTTCTAACAATTATATTTCGAGATCAATTATTAAGGCTGGCTTTGAATATGTGATCCTCCTGCCTCAGCTTCCCAAACTGCTGGGATTATAAGCATATGCCAAAAGATATTTCTTATAATACCATATATTTGGAAAATATCTACAGGATTTTAGATATAAGGCTTATAATGTGGCATAATAAATTTTTGAATGTTATAATAAACTTATTAACAATTTAGTCACTATGTTTTTAAGCTATAGACTTCATCTAGGCTTCTGTATATGCTATTTGAAATTTCACTGTCCCCAATGGCGACTTCTATCTGGAAAACTCCAACCACATTTACCTTGTATAAGTCAAACCTGGACATCCATTTTTCTTAATCTATAGACTTAAATAAAATTGAAATTTCTCAAGAGTAAAGATTATTCCTCTGGAGCCAAATGATTCCTAGCATTGTGTGGAGTCATATTAGCTGAAGGGCTGTCAAACAAATAACATTAACTAATAAATTTCTGACCCCAAACTAACATCTCTATACTTGTGGCTTCTTCATGTAGTCATGAATGTATTGTTAAGAGTCGCAAAAAAGAAAAATCATATAATTTTATGGGCATATTTTTTAACAAATTATGAATTATCATGAAAAAGGTTCTCATTTTCTCCAAGCCCACAGAAGTGTCAACAGAATCAAGATTAAGCCTATTACATTCAGAAATTTCTTGTTTCTTTAATAATTATTTGTTGGTACTAAAAATTAAACTCAGGGGTGCTTTACCCCTGAGCTACATCTCCAGTACCTTTGTACACTTTTAAATTTTATTTTTATACAGCATTTTAACTACACATCACATTAGGGTTTATTTTAACATCAAATCATACCACTTTTAGAAGGCGGCTATTATAAATGAGAAGAGTGACATGATTAAAATAGATACAAATATTAAATAGCCATCACCACATCCAAAGTAATGAAAATTTTCTCAACTGTTTTTTATTATTTTTTTTTTTGCTTCCAGTTTTACACAAAGTCCTTTGATCTGTTTTTTTAATTCATTTTTCTATATGATGTGAGATATGTATCCAAATACATTTTTTTCTTGTGGATATCTAGTCTCCCAGAGCCATTTTTGCTTTTGCTTTTACTCTTGAAAAATATAAGCCGTGTGTGTGTGTGTGTGTGTGTGTGTGTAATCCCTCTGAACACCAATTACAAATTGCTGCCCATGCAGGTCAGGCAAATTGCTGGCCACACATTTACAAATTGCCACCCCAGACCTGCACAGACAGCTGAACTTAAGTTCACTTGTGTGAAATTCCAGGGACACCAAATAATACACAGATACACTTTACCTTTACAAAGCTTCAAAACGGCTTCTCTGCTTTGGCCTCAGGCTCCCCAAAAGGGAGGGCAAGAGAAAGTCATGACAGGCTGGTGAGAGAGTGACCAAATTCAGAAGAGAGCTTTTACTGGGGGATCCTTGTTCTTAGAAAGTTTTATTCAAAAATGGCCAGAGGGGCAGGGTTACAAGAGACACATGAGTATAACTCAACCCTCATGCATAACACCTACATCTGAAGACTGCCCCCTCTATCTTAGCTGGGACAATGCCCAAGTCACCACAAATGTAGTGACTGGTCAGAGCCTCCTGCTTTAGGACTGGAAGGTATGGGTCATTCAGAGGGGCTCCCCACATATCTTTCCTTCTTTCTTTGAAAAAGCAGGTGATGGGTCATTATTTCAAGTCCCTAAATTCTTGTTTTGGGAACATGACATCCTACTATTACAACACAAGAGAGAATAAGTAGCAATGAGAACAATACAAGGATATACCATGCAGAGTGTTTAAGAATGTTTCCAGGTTTAAATCTGTTTAATTCTTTAAGTGTTTGATCAGCTAAAGAAGTAGGATCTGAAAAATCATTCTTACTTTTCTGTGTATCTTGAATCTGATGATGCAGCTCCAAAAGATCCAAGCTGTTATCATTATTCTGCCAAATATCCAACAAATGGTTTTGAACCTTCTCCCAATACCATTAAGAAGCATTGTATTTGGCAGCAGTAACACACACATACTTATAGCTAGCATGACATTTAAGTCTCCCCTTGAATTTCAAAGTGGAAAGTTCATTACCTATATTCATGGCAGCAGCCTCTAAGGCATTTAATTTGGTCTCAATCCATTCATCAACATTTATTTGATTGTGAAGATCCTTGGAGGTATTCTGAGCCAAAATATTAAGAAAATTTGCATGTTGAATATTTGAGATATAGCCACCAAAACTGTGCCCATGGAAGCAATAAAAGAAACCAAGGGAACAACTCCCACTATTGTGAGTCCACGAGCACATTTAGATCTTGCTAGCTGGGCATGTATTTGTTGTAAGACTTGAAAACCAGCATCAGCCTACCATGGCTCTGAAATATTTCCTGGTAATAAGATAAAAGAGTGCTGATGAAGTATCATTGTTCCTTTTTCTCTAATATTTCTGGTGTTACAATTAGTTAAATTACATTTACTACATGTTACAAGATATCTATCATTTTCCCTTTTGACTTTTACATTCCTAGTAATTAAAGCGTAAGGAGATTGAACCAGACCCATAAGTCAAAGCAAGAACCCTCCTTCTAGTACTTGCTTACAAAGTCTGGTACAGTTTTCTCAGTAAAATGTAAGAATTCTGAGGCAGCAATTAAGCGCCAAACATCTTTCTGAATGCCACATTTCTGAATGCCACCTTCGCTGCAGGTCAGGATGTCAATAAGTATGGACACTCCTTGCAAAACCAGCATGAAATCACCATTTGACCAAGCTATCCCTCTCCTCGGACTATACCCAGAGGACTTAAAAAGAGCATACTACAGGGACTGAGCCACAACAATGTTTATAGCAGCACAATTAACAATAGCTGAACCATAGAACCAACCTATGTGTTCTTCAACAGATAAATGGATCAATAAAATGTGATGTGTCTGTGTGTGTGCGTACACACACACACACACACACACACACACACACATATCCCCTACCAACTGAATATTACTTAGATTTAAAGATGAATGAAACTATGGCATTCGGTGGTAAATGGATGGAGTTGAAGAATATCATGGTAAGTGAAATAAGCCCCCCCCACACATACATACACACACACAAACACAAAAGTCAATTGTTCTCTCTTATAAGTATATGCTAATTCATAATGGGGGGTGGGAAAATAGTGACTTTAGATTAAGTAGAGAGGAGTGCAGGGAGAGGAGGGAATATGGGGATGGGAAGGATAGTAGAATGAAACAGACATTACATATAACACATAATATATATGGGTGCTAAACCACTCAACAAGGGAGAGGGAGAGAATAGAAATTCAGTGGATTAGAAACAGTTGGAATAAAGGGAAGAAAAGGAAAATAGGAATACAGATGACAGTAGGATGAATCAGACACTACTTTTCTGTGTTCCTATATAACTACAGCACCAGTGAAGGTTCGCACCATGTACACCTCAAGAATGGAATGCTAACTAAAATGAGTTTTACTCCATATATGTCAAAATTTGTCTACTGCCATGTATACTTAAAAAGAGTAAGAAATGTTAAAAATGATAGGGGAAAATTTGTATACAGAGAAGGATTGTGAGTGAAAAACTCTTCAATAAATGCTAATGTCATTAAGGTTAAATAAAATTATAAAAGACTACCTTGAGCCCATACAAATTAATAAACAATGGTAAATAGAGTTGCCAAGTCAGTCTGTGCAACTATCTATAATCCCCAAATTTTTGATTTGTAACTCTTCTATTTGTTTTAAAAGCAGCACAACAACAATACTTACAAGTTGAGCAGAGAGGAAACATTACATAGCAGTGTTATGAATACTATTAATAGTGCTGTGTGCACTCAAAGAAAGCATTCTCAATTTCCTCCCCCATGCAATAAAAAATCATGCAGTTGAAAGATACACTAGTTACTTCTTAGATAACACATACATGTGTTTGTTACATTAAGTATGTGGGCAGCTGCTCAACTTGGCAGGTCAGATCCAATAGATAAAGAAGACACTCTCTTCACACAAGACAGTGTTTCTTTTAGTATTATTATGAAAGTAAGAGAGAAAGCAAAAGAAATAGACTCAGGCAACTGTATTGCCAGGCTAAGAAAACCGCAACACTGAACCTATGTACTAGAGAGTCCAAAACAGCTTTTCGGGGTTCTGAATGGGAAGTCCTGGGCAGAGCATCCTCTCCACAGGTGAGGGTCTGAGGTCTTGTTATAACTTGTATTTAAAGTGGGGCTGAATAAATACAAGTTAGAACAAAGAAAGCTTCATCCTAACAGCTTGCATGACCTATTGATCCCATGAAGAACACTACATCCTCCCAAGAACAGGTCAGATCCCAGAGTAGGGACTGATAGCCTTGAGATGACTAAATAAATTGAAGTTCCAATGAGAGAGCCACCAACCCAAATGCATTGAGAAATCAGCATTCTTTAGCTGTTTCATCAAGGATATGCAGACATCATGCAGGCCCATGGAAAGGGAAGATCTTTAGTATGGTTTTTAGATCTCTTGTACTGAATCTTCCGTCTGGGCCTTATAAATAGTTAGAATTCTCATATGTAAAATGAAGCCATTTTCTGTGTAAAATAACACACAATGGAGTTAAGCATGAAGCCTAGAGATTTACCCTTTGGAATAATAAATAGTGTGAATATTATTCTCCTAGAATTTAATCATTATATTTCCATATTTATTTTCCAAAATAAAGTTAAATGAAATATTTGTAGGTGGTGTGTTATTGACCCAAAGGGCTCACATATGAAGAGTATATTGTGTTTTAACTTTTTGAACAGGACTTGTAGATGAGATTCTAGAGGTTTATTTCAATCAAAACTGTGTTTCTCTCTCTGTGATGTCATGGGCTCCTGGAGCTGTAGGATCTGAAAAGGGACAGGGTTAGTTTATAGTATCTTATAATTACTGGATTGCAGAGGGGTCTCGAAGACCATGATACATGCTATCTACCATATAATTCAATAAGTATAACAAACATTATAGTGTAAGTTATTAAGTAGAACAAAAATCTATAAAATCAAATATATACTGAAATAAAAATGTGGGGCATAAATGCTCCTATAGTATGTCTGTCTCTTTTTACCTTCATCATTTTACATGTTTCTGGATACAAATTTTTACTGGGTATCCAAGACTAAAGAGGTGGTCCCATATGGGGATGTTTTTCCTACCCTTGAGGTCAGTTCAGTGTCCTCAGTGATGAATGTCATGGATTCATTAGGAACTGCATGGTTTCCTCAGTTCAACAGTCTGGATGGGCCTGTGGACCACGAGGTTTCCACAGGAAACATTGAGACTATTTCTCCTTCAGCAGCCCTCCTTTTTTACCTGAATATGCACGTTGGCTCCTAGTCTCTTGGGTCTTTCTCCTCTCCCTGATTGGAAGCTTGTATAACTCTCTAGAGTTGTAGATCCCTTAGGGTGTACTGCACCTCTATAAGGTGAAATGTTAAAGTCCTAATTCAAACTAGGGATATCTGGGCATTATTTTAGTATCCCATGGTCCTTCCTATAACTGTCTTAATTTTTCCATAATTACAAACAAGAGAGTATAAAATTTACGTAAATAATATTTCCCAAATAAATCTTGATTAAACATATGAAATAATTAATGGAGACGTCAGAGCTTTATTTACCCAATAGAATGTTTTACTATTGCATTGATCCATTAGCAAAGTGAATAGTGGAAGATGTGTGACTTAATAGCATCATTAAATTCATGACAAGTTTAACTTTAAGAAATTCATACTTTATTTAGTAACAAATTGCATCCATGATGAAATGTAAGTAAAAATGCTCTGTAAAACGGGCATGGTGGTCCATGCCTGTGATCCTAGGGACGTGAGAAGCTTAGCAAGTTAAAAGCCAGGGTTCATAATTTAGTGAGGCCCTATGCAACTTAGCAAACCCTCTCTCTAAAACAATGAAAATAAAATCTGGGGATTTGGTTTACTGATCACGTGCCCCTAAGGTTAAGTACAAAAATAAAAATGAAAAATTTAAAATTTTATATAAATCATGAGACTTCTGAAATAATCAACTCTGAGTATTATTATTTCTCCAGTTGTGAAAAATGAGACTCTTTAGTAATTGTTGATTTACACTAAAATTATATCATTTTAGGGATGCACTATTCTATACTTTTACCTCCTTATTTCTACAATATCACCTCAAGATGTTAAGAAAATTTTCAGCAAATGTCAAAAGCAATTATCCATTTTCTACATTTAAATGATTTTTTTTCTTCCTAGGTCCCAAATACTTAAAGGGATGGGCTATAGATAATAAACTTACTTCAATCTTTATATTGGTCAAGGTGTTCTTATAAATATTTTGCTGTTATCTAAGGTACACACTTTGGACAAATGCTATTCCATGCTTGCTACAGATATGTCAGAATTGAAAATTGTCTGAATTTTGAATACAGTCTTGTACACATTCTTTGGGTTTCTATATGCTATAAATCCTCCACTGTTTTAAAAATGTTTGATCAATGGCCAAAAGCTTTCAAACAATTTTCCACATGTCCTCTCACTTGTATGAATTCTGAGGTGTTGAGTAGGGTGTGCACAACTGTTGGAGACTCTGTCACCTATTTTACACTAGTACAATTTCTGTGCTATCATATATCTTGTATGAGAGTGTTGAACTACTGTGAAATAAGGGTTGATTTATCCTTAAAGATACTGATACAACGTTTTCACATGTAAAACTTCTCTGCAGTATAAAATCTAAATGTTTAGTAAGATGTGATCTTCAATTTTAAAAGCTCTACCATTCTTCATATATATAGGATTTCTCTCTAGTATGGGTTCTCTGGTGTTGAGTAAGTGATGATTGTTGATTAAAATCTTTGCCACATTCTCTACATTTGTAGGGCTTCTCTCTAGTGTGGATTCTCTGGTGCTGAGTAAGTGATGCTTTGTAATGAAAATTTTTGCCACATTCTTTACATTTGTAGGGCTTCTCTCCAGTATGAATCCTGTTGTGGCGATTGAGCTGTGAGTTTGTATTAAAACTTTTGTCACACACTTTACATTTGTAGGGCTTCTCCCCAGTATGAATACTTTTGTGCCAATTACGCTGTGAGATGCTATTAAAAGCTTTGCCACATTCTTTACAATTGTAGGGCTTCTCTCCAGTGTGAATTTTCTGGTGCCGAGTAAGTGATGAGTTTTGATTAAAACACTTGCCACACACTTTACATTTGTAGGGCTTCTCTCCAGTATGAATCCTGTAGTGACAATCAAGATTCGAGTTTGTATTAAAGTTCTTGCCACACACTTTACATTTGTAGGGCTTCTCTCCAGTATGAATCCTGTAGTGTCGATCAATATTCGAGTTTGTATTAAAATCCTTGCCACACACTTTACATTTGTAGGGTTTCTCTCCAGTATGAATCCTGTAGTGGCGATCAAGATTCGAGTTTGTATTAAAATTCTTGCCACACACTTTACATTTGTAGAGCTTTACTCCAGTATGAATTCTCTCATGATTTTTAAGGCTTGGTTTTTGACTAAAAGCTTCACAGAATTGTTTACATATATGGGGCATCTCCCCAGTGTGTGTCCACTGGTGACAAATAAGATTAAAAATTTTATTAGAAGTTTTGTGACATTCTTTGCATTTGAATGGCATATCTCCTGTATGAACACTGTGATGTTGAGTAAAGTTCTTGAGTGCATTGCATTCTTCACATTGGTAGGTCTTCTCTGCAGAATAAAATTTGGTGTTTAGTAAGAGTTGAAATTTTTTTAAAGCTTTGCCACACTTTCTACATTTACAGGTATTTTCTTCATTATAAATCGTTGATCCTTAAAAAGTTGGAACCTTTCACTAAAAGGTTTTTTTTTTTGCATTCTTTAAATTTATAGGGTTTATCACTGTCATAGTATGTACTGTGTTTAGAAGATGTTGATCAAGCTGATGCTTTGATATATTCTTTAAACATATAGGGCTCTCTTTCTCTATAAATTATCTTGTGTTGAGCAAGCTCTGCACTTTGATTAAGAGCCCTTTCACATACTTTACACTTCCAAGTTTTGTCTTGACTATGTATATTTGTTTTTTTTTTTAGTTTAGAGTTATTCTTTTTTTTATAATATTTTATTGTTGGTTGTTCAAAACATTACATAGTTCTTAATAAACCATATTTCACAGATTGATTTAAGTGGGTTATGAACTCCCATTTTTACCCCGTATACAGATTGCTGTGTCACATCAGTTACATTTCCATTGATTTATAAATTGCCTTTCTAGTGACTGATGTATTCTGCTGTCTATCCCATTCTCCACTATCCCCTCTCCCCTCCCCTCCCCTCCCCTCCCCTTCTCTCTCTCCACCCCCTCTACTATAATTGGCCAAGTTAAAAACTGATGCATGGACCAGATTTCAAATTTTCCACATTTCCTTTCACTTCAAAAATGGCTGTGGATATATTCTTACAGACACACAGCTCCTCAAAACTAAGTGAAATAAATTGAATTTTTTCAGATATTAATTGTTTCTGGTGTTTTTGACCATAAAATTCTTATCATAAATAGGGACTACTAATTGGTTTTGTCCATTATAATATGATTTTTGAACTTTACTCTCACCTATATTTTCCCATTGTTTTCTTAGTTGTAAATGGTCAAGGTCAGACTTTCCAGATCTTCCCTCTCTCTCTTTTATTCCCTGCTCTGGTAAAATTTCTCGAGGATGATGAGAAGTCATGGCTGAAATAAAAATAATAAACATGTTTACTTACTGAACTGGGCTGAGTATATTTTGCAAACATAGGAAATTACAGCAATAAAGGAACATCAGCAGGGGAGTAGGTTATTAAATCCAAGTCCATTTCTAATGCAGAAACATATAAATCAAATAAAAATGTACACAGAAAATTACTTTGAGAACTTTCCAAATCATCTTAGTGTTCACAGTATCCAAGATGAGTACATTCCTATAGAGAGTAATATAGTAGAAAAAAATACATTGTGTTACACAAAGCCTTTCCTCCTTCACAATATATTTTAAAAATCTACCAAATTTATTCTGTTTCATTAAAGAAATATGAAACATGCAAATATTTGAGGACTGTTCAAAAAGGGTTTCCTGGTTACCAACAGAAAAAACATGGCTAAATCTACTATAAGAAAAGTAAGTTATAAATTACTCAAAAGGAATACTAAATTATCATTTAAAAGAAGTTTACTGAATTAAACCCACACACAAAAAGTAGAATAAAATGTAGTCAAGAATTATTAATAGTCATAAGCAGAAAATGTGTGTTTAAAGACTTTCTTTAGAAAATGTCTGAAAGAGTCAGGTGTGGTTGTACATAACAACATAGGAGGTTGAACCAGAAGGATCAAACTTTCAAGTCCAGCCACAGTAAAAAATGCAAAGTGGTAGTTCTCTTTCCAGTACTAATAAATGCATCTCAGAAAATAAGAAAAATAAAACATCCAAGTAGCTCAATTATCTCCAAGTTGTAAAGACTCAAAGCAGTTTTTAATCCAAGTTTCAAAACTTACACAGAATATACAGAGAATCCAATATAAAAAGATGGGTCACCTAGAAGTGTGTAACTATATAACTGTGAAATCCTTAGTCAAAACTTCACAACACAGAAAGGAATTCGGGGATATTTTCAAGGTTTGAAAGAATAAAATTATCAACCAAGACATTTTATTCACAACTGCTGTCTTTCAAAAGAGAAGGAAAATAAAGACTTTAAAGATAAAAATGCACACACTATTCATCACACTAAAGCTGTTCTCCAAAAAGTATGAAACATAATCCTTCATATTGAAATGTAAGTGTGCACAGCAACTCTAAGCATTTATTAGTACAAACGGTTCTATTTTATTATATCAATGGGACACAAAACGTAATTTTACAATAGAATCTTAAAGACAAAAGCATAAAAACAAAACTGTTAATAGGCATGTAAAACTATAACTATAACATAGTTTTGAAAAGACAAATATTTTGAATTTTTAATAAAGTGAAGTCAAGTTGATACTCATACAAAGTATGAGTAGGAGATTCTTCATTTTTAGATATTTTTGTTGGCAAATTCACTATTACAAAATTCTGATCAAAACAAACCTTGGCTATCTGAATTAACTCTAAAAATTACAACTGTAGGTAGTCCACAGGATACTCTTAATCTGAGAACACACAGACTGAAAGCAAAAGTATATATGAATGACATATTCAAAAGTGACCGAACAAAACCTGTGCTGTCTAAATTATAGTACTCAAAACATAGTTTAAGTCAGTTATAGGACATAGAAGACATTCTAAATTTAAAAAAAATTGAAAAGAGGCAAAATAGAGAAAAGGAACCTTTCCCTAGGTTCAAAATTAAGAGTAAATACATTTGCAAAGTACATCATACTTCCCAAACACACAAAGCAAACATTGAGAGAGTTGAATGAGAACAAAGAATCACTGTCATCCTAGGAGACATCAATCCCCACTTATTGAAAAGGGAAATACAGTGAAGCAAAATGGTAATTGCAAAGTATAAGACTTTGAAAATATTTTGAAACTATTTTAGACTTATAGAATCCCTATTCTTAATCACAAGTGGGATATTATGCTGGATAGAACAATTTTATGTAATAAAACAAAGGTTAATAAATATTTAAGTGATAGTTATTTTGTAACCAACATGGAATAAATATTTGAAATCAGAAGTGGTAGTGATTTTCAAAAATCCTTAAATATGTGTCAGTTGATTGAACATTCTTGGGCATGCTGTTGTTCAAGAATTGAAAGATAAAATTAAAAGATATTTATACTACTTAAAGTTAACTAGAAGCTCCAGGTAATATTCAAACTCCCATTGTTAAAACTTTGTTCTTTGCAGAGAAATCTATCCTTTAAATTGTATGTATATCCCCCAAAATACAAATAAGAAGACAATTTCCCTGCTAAAAAATATACTAAAAGTTACAGCATTCAATTGTAAATGCAGACATGGAGTTAGGTAGGCGGAGTTCTTAGTGAGTGTGGCAATAAGCCCTCACATCAATAGCAAATTAATCATTGCACACCATTGTTGTTACAATGTTATTCAACATTGCTATCATGGAGGATGCAAACCAAATATACATTGAAAAGAACAATGAGCCAATTTGGAATATAGAAACTATAGAACTTTGAAGTCAAAAAATTTATTCTAATTATATATTTTACAAAATGTATGTACACTATGTTAACTGAAATGTAACAGAAAGTATACTGCAGAATTCTACGAACATGACATCTCTAAACTAAAGAAGAAGATTTCTGAACAAAATAGAGTGGTTTTGTGATGGGGAGACAGAAATGAGTCCTTTATTCCTAGGCATTGTTCTTTTTTTTTTGAGATGTAAACTTTTTAGAGATATATTTCTTAACAATTTGAATTAATGTTACTGATCTGTGTATTTAAAAATTTGGAGACAGTAAGTTTTATTTTGTAGTTTGATTATAATGAAAATTACAATAATACATAAAAGAGAATTGCAACATTTCTCAAAGCTACATTTAAAATAATGTGGACTTTATCCTATAAATAAGAACAAACTCATTAATATACAAATGATAGGCATGCATGTAATCTCAGCTACTAGGAAGTCTGAGGCAGGAGAATTGCAAATTTAAGACATGCTATATAACTTAGTGAGAACCTCTTTCCAATGATGAGTGAAAAGGAGCTTGGGGTGTATTTCAGCATTAGAGAATCACTGCCATCAATCCCCATTACATTTACATATAGAAAATTTCATTTTCTACATACATGGGCAGTATGCCAAGCCAATCAAGATAAAATACAAAAGTCATGGACAAAAGAGGCTTAATATTTATACAAGCAAAAGCACATATAATATTATTGGCAATACAAATAAGAGTCATATATATCTTAGTTTGTGAAGCAATTAACTGATATGAGGAAACCAAGTCTATAGCATGGAACGTACTGTACACAATAAAAAAAAAGAAAAACAACAAAATTGTAAATATCCACAGATGTATTATTTTACAAATCCTCTAACTCAAATAAAACTTACACCATCTCTCAAAACAGCAGTCTTTGTCCAACTTGACATTCATTCCATGGCAGATAATTTCACAGAAAATCCATTACACATATCAGAAAGAACACTGATAAGGAAATTTTAGTGAAAAAAATGTACATATAAGATTAGAGAAACTGACTTATGATAGTAATGTATTACAATGGGTGGACCTAGAGGTCTCCAGAAATGTGCAAAACTTTCCTGCAAATAATGGAAGAAGGGCTGGAGTTGTAAAGTAGTGTTAGAGAGCTTGCCTAGCATGTGTGAGGCCCTGGGTTCAATACTTGGCACCATATATGGATAAATAGGAAATTCATTAATAACTAAAAATATTTTAAAAAGTTATGGAAGTGCTGTCAGATAATATTGACACTCACAAGGCAAGGGGAGTGTTTTGTTGTTAATTTGAATGTATGGAGACATTACTGGAGGAAAAGCATAATTTTAAAGCACAAAACTCAGGACAGGTTTTTCTATAATAACAAGAGAAAAAATTCAAAGCTTCTAAAAAATGTTTTCTGCTGGATAATGCCTCAATGAACCTTTTTGAATTTAGACTTCCTCCTTTACCTCTACTATGTCCTGTGCTATATGTGGGCCACAGTATTTGACATCAGTGCATTCCTCTAAGTCAACTATATGTCTCGTGAAGAATATATATCATGCCAACAAAGGAAAACATTAAGGATGAAAAGAAACATAATTAACATTTTTTGTCAGCACCAAGAACTACCCCAACATTTTTATTGAAAATATGAATCTGAAACTCATTCTTATGGTGAAGTTCCCAATAGATATACTTCAAGAATTTTGAAGTAAAATTATGCTGACCCACACATAGCAGGTTGCTGTAGTTCTCCAACATCACTTCTATATATAAATTCTGCTGAGCAGGATCAAGGCATTCCCATTCCTCCTCAGAGAAATCAATGGCCACATCCCCGAATGTCAATGGCTCCTGGAAGAAAAATTGGTAGATGAATACCATACAGACCAAACCATTATTCAGTATTTCATTTGAATTAAGAGTTAGTAGAACTAACTGTCGTGCAGGAGAGTGACTTTATATATCTAATAAGATACTTTCCATTATCTAATTCAGAGGAAAATACATAAGTCCAAAGACAGAATATCTATTCCATATCAGTGTGAAGTGAAGGATATATACCATAATCCAAGCACTGAATAAAATCCCAACTCCTACCTTTTCTGCCATGAGTGAATGTGAAATTTTGCAGACATTCCAGATGCAAATCAGACTTGTCAAAGATATTCTCATATGGTGATTGTGCCCAAGAGAGATAAAAAGAGTGGTTAAAAAAAAAAACCTTTTGAAAACAGTCTGGTAGTTATTCTCTCTGCTTTGTATCCGTGAGATAGATTGAACTCCCAATACAATTCATTTCAAGTATCATCCATGACATTCCCAATATGTAAAATATTCATAAAATATTAATGTTTGGAGACATATAAAGTGACACTTCCACCTCGTGAAAAGACAAACTTGAAATATTTCAAGTTCTATAAGCAGTTCAACGAGTGAACACGTTTGGTATAATAGAGGCCTAGACAGCAGCACATATGTGTCCAAAAGACTGGGACAAAGAAATGGTTAATAAAAGAAAAAAATACCTTTTAATATAATTGTAATGGAAAAATAATGGTGATGATAATTTACTTAAAACTCATACAACCAAGGAAATATAATGAAGGAAAACTATGGCTTTGAGAAATACATAATAAATGTATTAGTGATAAAAGAGGCACAGGACTGTTATTATCTCTGTGTGCAAAAGGAAGATGAGATCAGTAATACATACCAGAAGTGTCCACACAGGTTTTCCCCATGGGAACTTCACGTGTGGATGGATCCTATTTACTTAAATATAGCTACTTTATTGGAATAATTGCCTTGACATCAGAGCATAATCACCTCATGTACACAAATAACCAATTAAGAAACTTCAATAGGGGCTGGGGATGTGGCTCAAGCGGTAGCGCGCTCGCCTGGCATGCGTGCGGCCCGGGTTCGATCCTCAGCACCACATACCAACAAAGATGTTGTGTCTGCAGAGAACTAAAAATAAATATTAAAAATTCTCTCTCTCTCTCTCTCTCTCTCTCTCTCTCTCTCTCTCTCTCCTCTCTTTAAAAAAAAGAATCTTCAATAGCAAAATAGTTAAATACTTGAGCTAATGGGAATTGTGTGCTAGGTATCAAGATTTTGTGAAAGGAACAACAACAAGACAAATCAGGATAGTAGATGATTATAGTCACTGTTCACAAAAAGCAAAAAATAAAAATCCTGATACGTTAGAATAAATATATTTTACAAACTGTGTAGCACCCTCACTGTAACACTGTAGCCTTCTGTAGCTCATTTCTAAGCAGTGAATGAGGCAATTCTGGGCAGCTAAGAAAATAATTCTCTAAAGTCCACACACTTCAGATCTCTTTTGCAAAGGAAGAAATGCTTAGTCTTCCAGAGTCACAATTCTCACCAGTAAACAGACACATAGCTGGAGTCACTTTAAGGTCCTCACCTACAATTACCTTTAAAATTTATTTTTCTTAAAGAAAATGTGTAAAAACAAATGCCAAATGTCTTCTTTGATATAATGAGAGCAACTAAGAACAGAGCAGGGAGGAAGAGCAGGAGGAAAAGATTAACATTAAACAGAGACATGAGGTGGGAGGGAAAGGGAGAGAAAAGGGAAATTGCATGGAAATGGAAGGAGACCCTCATTGTTATACAAAATTACATATAAGAGGTTGTGAGGGGAATGGGAAAAAAACAAGGAGAGAAATGAATTATAGTAGATGGGGTAGAGAGAGAAGATGGAAGGGGAGGGGAGGGGGGATAGTAGAGGATAGGAAAGGTAGCAGAATACAACAGTTACTAATATGTCATTATGTAAAAATGTGGATGTGTAACCAATGTAATTCTGCAATCTGTATTTGGGGTAAAAATGGAAGTTCATAACCCAGTTGAATCTAATGTATGAAATATGATATGTCAAGAGTTTGTAATGTTTTGAACAACCAATAAAAAATGTGTAAATTTGCAGAAAAATCAACCAAATTTCTAAACTTTGGTTATCATAGAATTTATTTTGTGGGGCTGGGGTTTTGGCTCAGTGGCAGAGCACTTGACTAGCATGTGAGGCACCAGTTTTGATCCTCAGCACTACATATAAATAAAGAATAAAGGTAGATTTTTTAAAGAACATATTTTTGACACTGGGTGGCACAAGTGTCACTATTTCATGTCTCAAATTTGCAGTCTTTCACCTAATTCTGATGCCACTTATAAGTCCCAGAATGTCATCTACATGGCTAATCAACTTCCTGTACATTGGGGGATCCTACAGCTACCAAACATAGAAAGGAGCATTCAACATTAAGGTATTAGTTATCTACAACTCTAACAAATGAATTCAACACAACCAAGATAAAATTTAAAAAAAAACCTGTTGCACAAATATTTAAAAAAATTGGCTTCTAAAGGATATATGGGGAAGGCAGGCATACAGAATGGTCAACAATTCTGTAGAATAAGTTTACAGGACTGAAATATCTGATGCTGTGATTTACTATGTTCTTACAGTAAATAAAAAGGTGAGATATGTGGCAAGGATTATACAAACTGATTAATGGGACAGAACTGAAAACCTGATAAACTGAGAAAACACACTGGAGATGATATAATCTGAGAAAACACACTGGAGATGTTATAAACTGAGAAAACACACTGGAGATGATATAATATTTTTAATGAATTATGAACACCTTGGCATCTGTATACAAAAAAATGAATTAGACACAGAACTTACAGCATTTAAAAAGTGAAATCCTTATTCTGGAAGAAAATGTTAAATTTGTAGCTTATGTCAGACAACATACCAGAAATTCTATATGGCTTTGTCCTTGACATGAACATTCAAAGCCAGAAGCAAGATGTATAAATGAGAAAGTTAATACACTTTTACTATGTTGAAAATACTTTTCTGTATTTTGAAGTATGTTATTAACTAAATGAGAAGAAATTGGATGGAATATTTGCCAAATATGTGTATGATGAAGGTCTAGAATAAAAAAAAAATATACAATGAGCTCTTTAAACTCGGCAAAAGGTGTTGGAGTTTTGGCTTGGTGGTAAAGCACTTTTCTACCATGTGTGAGGCACTGGAATTCATCTTCAGTGCCACATATAAGTTAATAACAAAGGTCCATTGAAACTAAACATTTAAAAAAAAAACACTGAGCAAATAAACAATCAATTTAAAAATGGGCAGTATCATATATACTGTTATTAGAAACTCATAAGGAACAATAGTAAGAAT
This sequence comes from Spermophilus citellus, assembly GCF_964194105.1. NCBI lineage: Eukaryota > Metazoa > Chordata > Mammalia > Rodentia > Sciuridae > Spermophilus > Spermophilus citellus. Next base: position 168,439 of record NW_027672738.1, on the reverse strand, counting down.
AATATAATTAGAAAATATAATAAATATATACAGATCCATGGAGATAAAATTCGTTTATCTATGTCTGTTTTTCTATAGATGTTTGTATATGTACACACATAGATTTATAATTATATAAAATATTGCAGATTTAAATAGTTTATACATAAATCTTTAAAAGCCTTTATTACAATGAGTCATATAATGAATGAATTATATGACATGATAAATTATATTTTATTAATTATATGTAATTTATGCATAAGTAAAGAATAATCTGTAAGGATTTTACTTAAAGAGAAATTTACACAATAATATTTTATGAAGCTGTGGTTGTAGTTAAGTGGTGCAGAACTTGTTCAGCTTGTGCAAGACCTTGGGATTGATTACCAGCAGCACAAAAACAAATGCAATAGTTTCCAGTAAGGCCATGATAACATAGTGACATTTGACAGATATTTCATGACTCTACTCTAAGACATTTTCTTGGAAAACCACAGAATTCAGTGGGCTTCTGTAGTAGAAACTTGTATGTCTGAAAAGTTCTACTTTAAATATATTTTACCAATCTATCTTAATTTCTAATGTCATTAAGTTCAATCAATCATGAGCCTAGTGTACCTTTAGCCTAGTTTTTACTTAAACTTTCGTTTTTTACTTTTCTTTTGTTTCTGCTTAGTGCCCAGCTTTACTTACTTCAGTGTTCATAAAATCCCCAAATTATTCCTCCTGTTCAATCACCATGGTTCCAAGAACTCTGAAATGTACAAACTGCCCCCTTAGGGAATCTAGACTGATAGCCCTGCCCTGGATGAGCCCATGTATCAGTATGTTCTTAAAAGTCAAAGCCATAAGGAACAAATTGTTATGCCTATTATCTTTCTAAAGCTTGTTGTCTAGTGAACAAAACAGTATTAAAATTTACACAAAAATCTAAAAAATGTGAGAAAACAGATTTAAAAATATGAAGGTATGCAAAAATTAAAAATAATTATTTGGATGAATGTAAATGGGAGTTAGAAGGAACTTATTTTGAATGTATAAAAATGTCAGAAACTAAACACTGGTGATCATTTTACAACATTGTGACTACTGTAAAAGCTATGGGATTGCAACGTTAAAATTGGTAAATTAGATTTTACATAATTTTGCTAGAATAAAAAACAAGTTTTCATAATAGGCACAAGAAAAAAGTCAAAGCCATAGCAAAAATAATGATAAGTATGTAAAAATAAAAAATCAAAAAGGCAAACAAAAATGCAAGTGATATTTTCCCAATAAATAACACTATTTCCATAATGAGGAACATTTATTTAAATATGCTACAGCCTATATATAATCATCAACAGTCGATTGTTTTCTTATGCCTGACTTTTATTTGTATCAGAAAAGCATGTCAGAGTAGCCATGAATATTGGATACTATATTTTGATAGAGCCACATTTTTGTTCCTAGCAACCCAATTCACCATAGCTAAATTCTGGAAGCAGTTCCCATGCCTGTTAATAGATGAATTGATTCATAAAATGTAATACACACAATATGGAGTTTTTAGTCAGCTATAAAGAAGATTTAAATTGTGACATTTGTCAGTAAATGAACAGAAATTATCAACATCATGCTAAGTGAAATAAATCAGACTGATCAAGGGTCAAATGTTTTCTTTCACATGCAACAGCTACAGCAAAACAAAAAGTGAAAGGAGAATTGGATATCATAAAGATATAGGGAAGATTAGTGGAGTATAAGGAGATTGGTTGGGAGTGACAGGAAAGAAGAATATCAAATGAATTTTAAAAATCATGGGTACATAAAATATACTACTGTGTATTCCACCTTCCTGTATATGTAGAAAGCATAAAACATAAATGAATAAATAGATTAATAAAATAGATGAAGGAGAATATTGGGGGAAAGTAATGAAGGGGAAAAAATAAGGTAATGAGAATTGAAAGGGATTAAATTAATTTAACAAAAGAGGTGAAAGCCTTGTACAAAGAAAACTACAATATGCTAAAAAAAAAAGAATTAAAGAAGACCTAGAAGATGGAAAGTTCTACCTTCTTCTTGAATAGGTAGAGTTAATATTGTCAAAATGACCATACTACCAAAACCACTATACAAATTTAATGCAATTCCAATCAAAATCCCAATGACATTTATCTTGGAAATAGAAAAAGAAATAAAAATTAATCCTGGAAACACAAAGAGACCCAGAGGAGGCAAAACAATCCTTAGAAGAGGAAGGCAGGTAATATCATTATACCAGACCTTAAATTGTACTTCAGAGGAATAGTAACAAAAACAGTGTGGTACTGGCACCAAAATAGACAAGTAGACCAATGGTACAGAATAGAGAACACAGAGAATAACCAACATAAATACAGTTATCTCATACTAGACAAAGGTACCAAAAACATATTGGAGAAAAAATAGCCTTTTAAATAAATAGTGCTAGGGAAACAGCAAATCCGTATGCAGCAAAATAAAATTAAAACCCTTTCTTTCATCATGCACAAAACTCAACTCAAAGTGGATCAAGGATCTAAGAATTAAACCAGAGACCCTGGACCTAAGAGAAAAAAAAATGTAGATCCAAATCTTCATCATGTTGGATTAGGCACCAACATCCTTAATAAGACTATTATAGCATAAAAATTAAAACCAAGAATCAATAAGTGGATGGATCAAAACTGAAAAGCTTCTAAGAAAAAGAAACAAGCAGTGAGGTGAAGAGAAAGCCTCCATCTTGGGAGCAAATTCTTACCACTGACATGTCAGATACAGCACTCATCTCTAGGGTATATGAAGAACTCAATCTTGACTCCAAGAAAAAAAAAACCCAATCGATTAATGGACCAACAACTGAGCAAGCACGTCTCAGAATATGATATAAAATATATTTAGTTCTCAGAGGACACAACATCTTTGTTGGTATGTGGTGCTGAGGATCAAACCCGGGCCGCACGCATGCCAGGCGAGTGCGCTACCGCTTAAGCCACCTCCCCAGCCCATGCTTTATTTTTTTTGAGCCAAATCACTAACACATAAAAAAATATATAGTAATCATGTGCTTCAAATTGAACAAGTTTGAACATAGTTAGCAGCTTATGTGAATAAGAATTCTGTTTTTCTCAGTGTGAGGACATGTGGGTCCTGTCCCTGTAAGACCCCAAAAGGGACATGTTTAGTTTTTAGTATTTGTGAACAGTCTATCAGAGAAATTTGAGGAATTTATGCTATATACTGTCTACCTTGCCATCCCAAGGGTATAATTACCATTATGTATTATAAAGTACAATAAAAAAGGTAGGAAAATACAATGATATTTAATTAAATTGTGAGGAGCCCAACTAGCTCAGTCGGTAGAGCATGAGACTCTTAAGTAAATTGTGTGGGAGGTTTAAGTGCTCCATGGGTATGTCTCTTTCTTATCCATTTTATTGTACACATTCCTGGTTATATTTCCCTGCTAGGGATTCAAGAATAAATACGAAGTCAATATTGGGTGAAAATATTTTTCTACATTCTTTGAAGTCACTCAAGATCCTCAGGGGTTACTTTTAGGGATTGCCTGACTCTTTCAGATGTTTCTGTACATGAAGCATCAAGAGCCAGGAAGGATCAACATGTAACTGAACACATTTCTCTTGAAAATATAGGGAGTATTTCTGCCCAATGACCTGCCTTTTTCCTGAATATGTACCAGCAACTCTCTGCCTTTGAGGTCTTTATAATTACCTTCTTTGGGAGGTTGTGTGACTCTCCAGAATTGCAGGATAAAATTTAAAAATTTGTTACTCAAGATACAGAAATCTGGTGGTTACTTTCTTATCCCCATACCTTATCTATACCTGTCTCTATTTCTCCAATATTTATAAGCAGAAAAAAATGATAAAAAATATGACTTGTAGGAATAATATTCTCCAAATGAATTGAATAATTAATAATTAATAAAGATGTCATGCCACTATTTACCCAATAGTGTGTTTTTACTACCTGTTACTAAGAACACTTAATAAAGTAGAATAGTTTGATATCTGTGACATGATGATTCCATACAGAACAATATTAGCACATTAATACTTACTTTTATATAGTAAAAAAAGCATATATAATGCGAACAAAGTATTTCAAAGTTTATAGCATAGTTTCATCAACAACAATATCAACAACAACAACAACAGATTAAAATCTCTGGGACTGTGGCTGTAGCTCAGCAGTAGAGCACTCAGAGCCAGGCTTAGTGAAAGATTTACTAGGCATCTCAGTGAGATCCTGTCTCTACATAAAATAGGGCTAGGTATGTGGCTCAGTGGTTGAGTGTCCCCGAGTTCAATCTTCATCATCCCCCCCCCCAAAAAAAAGAATGTCTGGGGGCTTGGGATGTGGCTCAAGTGGTATCGTACTGGCCTGGCATGCATGTGGCCTGGGTTCAATCCTCAGCACCACATACAAAACAAAGATTTGTGTCTGCCTAAAACTAAAATATAAATATTAAAAAAATTCTCTCTCTCTCTCTCTCTCTCTCTCTCTCTCTCTCTCTCTCTCTCCCTCTCCCTCTCCCTCTCTCCCTCTCCCTCTCTCTCTCTCAAAAGAAAGAATGTCTGGGTCATACTTTCATGGAGGTTCTAAAATGTAGAAGTAGTATAGAATAAGTATTATGGGCCAAGCTCTAGAGTGGATGGGCATGCATTTGAATCCAGGCTTTTATAAATAATATAGATTTGATATTGATCTACTGATGGAATATTTCCTACACAAGGCATGTATGTGCTTTAGTTCAAGTGTCTGAAATAGTAGATATATATTTTAAATAATTGCAGCAACATATTGAAAAATAACAGTGATCAGAAAATCATGCATGTGAAGCTAGATCATTTCATGACTCTTTAGAACATGTAGATCTATAAGGCAAGATAGTAAGAGAAACAATAAAAGTGAAACATTCATGAACTTGGGATGCCATTTAAAAATTTGAGGTGACTGTTAGTCCAGAATCTGATTTACATAACAAGACCCCTACAGCACAAGAAGTAAAAATCATGAATCAATAAATGGGATAGATTTAATCTAAAAAGCTGCTTCTCACCAAAAGGAAAAATAATGTGAAGAGAGAACCTACAGATTTGTATAAAGCCTTTACCACATGTACTTCAGATAAAACATTAATCTCTAGGGTATATGAAGAACTCAAAACTTACAAAATAAAAATATATAATGAAATAAAAAATGTTGGGGCATAAATGCTCCTATAGTATGTCTTTTTCTTTTTACAGTCATCATTTTACATGTATCTGGTTACACTTTTCTACTGGGTATCCAAGACTAAAAACGTGGTCTTATATTGGGATGTTTTTCCTACACTTCAGGTCAGTCTAGTCTTCTCAGTGAAGAATGCCATGGAATTCATGAGTAACTGCATGGTTTCTTCAGTCCAAGAGTCAGGATGGTCCTGTAGACCACGTGGTTTCACCAGGAAACACTGAGACTATTTCCCCCTTCAGCAACCCTCCTTTTTTACCTGAATATGCACGTTGGCTCCTAGTCTCTTAGGTCTTTCTCCTCTCCCTGATTGGGAGCTTGTATAACTCTCCAGAGTTGTAGATCCCTTAGGGAGTACTGCAACTATACAAGGTGAAATGTTAAAGTTGTAATTCAAACTAGAAATATCTGGGCATTATTTTAGTATCCCTAGATCCTTCCTATAACTCTCTTAATTTTCCCTAATTACAAAAAATAGTATATAATTTACATAAATAATATTCCCCAAATAAAACTTGATTAAACATTTGAAATAATTAATGTAGAGGTTATGAAATTAATTACACAATAGAATGTATTACTATTGCATCAATCCATTAGCAAAGTGAATAGTGGGAGATGTGTGACCTAATAACATCATTGAATGCATGACAAGGTTAATATTAAGTAATTCACACTTTATTTAGTAACAAATTGCATCCATAATAAAATATAAGTAAAAATGCTCTGTAAAACAGGCATGTTGGTCCATGCCCGTGAAGCTTTGCAAGTTCAAAGCCAGGCTCCATAACTTTGTGAGGACTTAAGCAATTTAGCAAACCCCATCTCTAAATAAAAATGATAAACAAATCTGGGGATGCAGTTTACTGATTAACTGCCCCTAAGTTTAAGTACAAAAATAAAAGCTAAAAATTTAAAATTTCACATAAATCTTAGGAGACATCTGAAATAACCAACTATGAGAATTATGTTTTCTCCAGTTGTGAAAATTGAGAATATTTAGAAATTGTTGATTTACAGTAAAATTATATCCTTTTAGGGATGCACTATTCTATACATACATTTCCTTATTTCTATAATATCAGCTCAAGATGTTAAGAAAATTTTCAAAATGTCAAAAGCTATTACCCATTTTCTACATTTAAATGATTTTTTTCTCCTAGATCCCAAATACTTCAAAGGATGGCTATAGATAAGAAACTTACTACAATTTTTATATTTGTCAACATGTTTCTGTAAAGTTTTTGAGTGTGTTGCATTCTTCACATTGGTAGGTCTTCTCTGCAGAATAAATTTTTTGGTGTTGAGTAAGAGTTGAAGAATTTTTTAAGAATTTGCCACACTTTTTTAAATTACAGAAAATGGATATTTTGTAAAGAAACTCTCATAGTATCACTTTTAGAAATATCTTCTCTCTGCAAATGTTTGACTGGAAGTTTAACTCAGTGCTATATTTATAATTGGCCAAGTTAAAAACTGATGCATGGACAAGATTTCAAATTTTCCACATTAACTTTCACTTTAAAAATGGCTGTGGATATAATCTTAAAGAAATATACAGCTCCTCAAAAGTAAGTGGAATAAATTGAATTTTTTTAGATATTAATTGTTCCTGGTGTCTTTTGGCCATAAAACTTTTATCATAAATAGTGACTACTAATTGGTTTTGACCATTATAATACAATTTTGAACTTTACTCTCACCTATATTTTCCCATTGTTTTCTTAGTTGTAAATAGTCAAGGTCAGACTTTCCAGATCTTCCCTCTCTCTCTTTTATTCCCTGCTCTGGTAAAATTTCTCGAGGATGATGAGAAGTCATGGCTGAAATAAAAATAACAATCATGTTTACTTACTGTACTGAGCTGAGTATATTTTGTAAACATAGGAAATTACAGCAATACAGAAACATCAGCAGGGGAGCAGGTTATTAAATCCAAGCCCATCATTACTGCAGAAATATATAAATCAAATAAAAATGTACACAGAAAATTACTTTGAGAACTTTCTAAATCATCTTAGTGTTCACAGTATCCAAGATGAGTACATTCCTATGGAGAGTAATATAGTAAAGGAAAATGCATTGTGTTAAACAAAGCCTTTCCTCCTTCACAATATATTTTAAAAATCTACCAACTTTCTTTTGTTTCATTAAAGAAATATGAAACATGTGAATATTTCTGGACCATTCAAAAAGGACTTCTTGGTTATCAGAAAAAAACATGGCTAAATCTACTGTAAGAAAAGTAAGTTATGAATTACTCAAAGGGAATAGTAAATTATCATTTAATAGAAGTTTACTGAACTAAACCAACAAAAAAATAGAATAAAATGTAGTCAAGAATTGTTAATATTCATAAGCAGAAAATGTGTTTAAATACTTTATTTAGAAAATGTCAGAGTCAGGGTTTGTACACAGCAACATTGGAGGTTGAGCCAGAAGTTTCAAAATTTCAAGGCCAGCCAAAGTAAAATATGCAAAGTGGTAGTTCTCTTTCCAGTACTAATAAATGTATCTGAGAGAATAAAAAAATAAAAAATCTAAGCAGCTTAATTTTCTCCAACTTGTAAAGACTCAAAGCAGGTTTTAATCCAAGTTTTAAAACTTACAGAGAATATTCAGAGCATCCAAGAGAAAAAAGATGGGTTACATAGAAATGTGTAACTCTATAATTGTGAAATCCTTAGTCAAAACTTCACAACACAGAAAGGAATTTGGGGCCATTTTCAAGGGATGAAAGAATAAAATTATCAACCAAGACATTATATTCACAGCTACTATCTTTCAAAAGAGAAGAAAATAAAGACTTTAAAGATATAAATGAACACACTATTCATCAACACTAGATCTGTTCTCTAAAAAGTACTAAAGATAATCCTTCTTAGTGAAATGTAACTGTGCACAGCAACACAAGTCATATGAAATTCTAAAAATTTCTTGGCACAAACAATTCTATTTTATTATAATGGTGGATCACAAAACTTGTAATTTTGCAATAGTATTTGAAAGACAAAAGCATCAAAACAAAACTGTTAATAGACATATATACCAGTAACAATAATATAGTTTTAAAAGACACAAATATATTGAATTTTTAATAAAGTGAAGTCAAGTTGATATTCATACAAAGTATGAGTAGGGAGATTCTTCGTTTTTAGATTTTTTGTTGGCAAATTCAATTACAAAATTCTGATCAAAACAAACCTTGGCTATCTGAATTAACGCTAAATATTACAACTGTAGGTAGGCCATAAGGTACTCTAAATCAAAGAACACACAAATACTGAAAGCAAAAGGATATAAGAACGGCACATACAAAAGTGACCAATCAAAACCTGGGCTGTCTAAATTATAGTACACAAAACATAGTTGAAGACAGTTACAGGACATAGAAGACATTTTAAATTAAGAAAAAAAAACTTTTAAAAGAGGCAAAATAGAGAAAAGGAACCTTTTTCTAGGTTCCGAATTAAGAGTAAATACATTTGCAATGGACATCCTATTTCCCAAACACACAAAGAACATTGAGAGAGTTCAATGAAAACAAAGAATCACTGTTATACTAGGATACATCAATCCCCACTTACTGAAAAGGGAAATACAGTGAAGCAAAATGGTAACTGCAAAGCATAAGACTGAAAATATTTTGAAACTATTGTAGACTTATAGAATCCCTGTACTTAATCACAATTGGGATATTATGTTGGATATACCAATTTTATGTATCAAAACAAAGGTTAATAAATATGTAAGTGCTAGTTATTTTGTAACCAACATGGAATAAATATTTGAAGTAAAAGTGGTAGGGATGTTCAAAAATCCCTAAATATGTGTCAGTTGATTGAACACTCTTGGGCATGCTGTTGTTCAAGAATTGAAACACAATTTTAAGTAGCATAAACATCTTTTAATCATAACTAGAGTCTCCAAGTAATATTCAAACTCCAGTTGTTAGATTTCTCTGAAAAAAAATTCTTAGAATTGTATGAATATCCCTTATAATACAAATAACATTAGAAGAATATTTCCCTGCTGAAAAAATGTACTAAAAATTACAGCATTCAATTGTAAATACAGACATGGAATAAAGTAGATGGAGTTCTGAGTGAGTGTGGTAATAAGCACTCACATCAATAGCAAATTAAAAACATTGCACACCAGTGTTGTTACATTGTTACTCACAGAGCCATTATGGGAAATGCAAACCAAATATCCCTTGAAATAAACTAACAATATTACTCAACAGAGCCATCATGGGGGATGCATACCAAATATCCCTTGAAATAAACAAATGAGCCAATTTAGAATATAAAACTATGGAGCTTTGAAGTAAAAGAATTTAATCTAATTATATATTTTACAAAATGTATGTATACTAGGTTAGCTGAAATATGTCACAGAAATAATACTACAGACTTCTATGAATATGACATCTCTAAACTAAGACAGATGCTTTCTGAACAAAATACAATGGTTTTGTAATAGGGAGACAAAAATGAGCCCTTGCATCATAGGAATTGATTTTTTTGAGATGTAAACTTTAGAGATACATTGCATAACAATTTGAATTAATGTTACTGAACTGTATATTTAAAAATTTGGAGACAGTAAGTTTTATTTTGTGGTTTTGATTATAATGAAAATTAAAAACAACACATAAAAGATAACTGCAACATTTTTCAAAGCTACATTTAAAATAATGTGGTCTTTATTTTATAAATAATAACAAACTCATCAGTAAACAAATGATGGGCATGCATGTAATCTCGGCTACTAGGAAGTCTTAGGCAGGAGAATTGCAAATTCAAGACATCCTCAATCACTTAGTGAGAACCTCTCTCCAACTATGAGTGAAAAGGAGCTTGGGGTGTAGTTCAGCATTAGAGTATCACTGCCATCGATCCCCATTTCATTTACATATAGAAAATTTCAATTTCTATTTACATGGGCAGGATGAAAGGCCAATCAAGATAAAATACAAAAGTCATAGACAAAAGAGGCTTAATATTTATACAAGCAAAAGCACATATAACATTTACTGGCAATACAAACAAGAGTCATGCATATCTTGATTTGTGAAATAATTAACTGATATGAGGAAACCCAGTCTGTAACATGGAACCTCCTGTACACAATGAAAAAATAAAGAAAAAAAATAACCAACCAAATTGTAAATATACACAGATGTATTATTTTAAACATCCTCTTATTCAACTACAACTTACACCATCTCTCAAAAGAGCAGTCTTGGTCCATCTTGACATTCATTCCATGGCAGATAATTTCACAGAAAATCGATTACACATATTCAGGAAGAACTCTGATAAGGAAATTTTAGTAAAAAAATATGTACAAACAAGATTAGAGAAACTGACTTATGATAGTAATGTATTGCAATGGGTTGACCTAGAGATCTCCAGAAATTTGCAAAAGTTTTCTGCAAATAATGGAAGTGGGCCTGGAGTTGTAAACTAGTGGTAGAGGTCTTGCCTAGCATGTATGAGGCCATGGGTTCAATCCTCAGCACCACATATAAATAAATGGGAAATTCATTAACAACTAAAAAATATTTTTAAAAAATTATGGTCTAGCTGTCAGATACGATTGACACAATGCAAGGGGAGTGTTTTGTTTTTAATTTGAATGTACGTAGACATTAGTGGAGGAAAAACAGGAGACTAGACAATTTCAAAGCACAAAACACAGGACAGGTTCTTCTATGATAATAAGAGAAAGAAATCAAAGCTTCTCAAAATTCTTTTCTGCTGGATAACGTCTCAATCAACCTTTTTGAATTTAGGTTTCCTCCTCTACCTCAACTATGTCCTCTGCTATATGTGGGCCACAGTATTTGACATCACTTCATTCCTCTAAGGAAACAACATGTGAAGTGAAGGATATATATCATGCCAACAAAGGAAATCATGCAAACAAAGGAAATCATTAAGGATGAAAAGAAAGATCATTAACATTTTCTTGTCAGCACCAAGAACTACCCTATCTCTTTTTATTGAAAGCATGAATCTGAAACTCATTCTTGTGGAGAAGTTCCCAAACAACATACTTCAAGGAAAGTAAATTAAAAAATGATACATAGGAATCCTGAAGGAAAGTTATGCTCACCCACAAATAGCAGGTTGCTGTAGTTCTCTAACATCACTTCTCTATATAAATTCTGCTGAGCAGGATCCAGGCATTCCCATTCCTCCTCAGAGAAATCAACAGCCACATCCCCAAATGTCAATGGCTTCTGAAATAATAATTGATAGATCAACAGCACATTGACCAAATCATTATTCAGTTTTTAATTTGAATTTAGAGTTAGTAGAACTGTCATGTAGGAGAGTGACTTTAATTATGTAATAAGATACTTTCAATTTTCTAATTCAGAGGAAAATACAAAAGTCCAAAAACAGAATATATATTCCATATCAGAGTGAAGTGAAGGATATATACCAAATCCCAAGCACTGAATAAAAGCCCACCTGCTAACTATTCTGCCATCAGTGAATATGAAATTTGGCAGACATTCCAGATACAAATCAGACTTGTCAAAATATTCTCATAAGGTGATGCTGCCCAAGGGAGACAAAAACAGTGGTAAAAAAAGGTTTTCAAAACTGTTTCAAAACAGTCTGGTATTCTCTCTGCTTTGTATCCATGAGATAGATTGAGCTCTTCAATACAATTAGTTTCAAGTATCATCCAGGACAAATTCCTAATGTGTAAAATATTCATAGAATATTAACTTTTGGAGACATGTAAAATGACACTTCCAACTCATAAAAAGACAAAGTTGAAATATTTAAAGTTCTATAAGCAGTTCAATGAGTAAATAAATTTGGTACAATAGAGGCCCAGACAGCAGCACATATGTGTTCAAAAGACTGTGACAAAGAAATGGTTAATAAAAGAAAAAAGACCTTTTAATATAATTGTATTGAGAAAATAATGGTAACAATACTTACTTAAAACTCATACAACCAAGGAAATATAAACAAGGACAATGATGGCTTTGAGAAATACATAATAAAATTATTAGTCATAAATGAGGCACAGAACTGTTGTCATCTCTGTGTGCCAAAGGAAGATGAGATCAGTATGACACACCAGAATTGTCCAGAGTTTTTCCACGTGGGAACTCCATGTGTCGATGAATCCTAATTAAACATAGTTACTTTATTGAATGAATTACCTTGACATCAGAGCATAATCACCCCATCTACACAAATAATCAATTAAAAATCTTCAATAGCAAAATATTTAAATACTTGATCCAATTGAAATTGTATGGTATCAAGATTTTATCAAAGGAACAACAACAAGACAAATGAGGTGAGTAGATGATTATAATCACTGTTCACAAGACACAAAAAAATAAAAATCCTGACATGTTAGAGTAAATATATTTTCCAAACTGTGGAGCACCCTCACTGTAACACTGTAGCCTTCTAGGTCTCATTCCTAAGCAGTGAGTGATGTAATTCTGGGCAGCTAAGAAAATGATTCTATAAAGTCCACACACCTCAGATCCCTTTTGCAAAGAAAGGAAATGCTTAGTCTTCCAGAGTCACAATTCTCACCAGTTAACAGACACATACCTGGAGTTAGTTTAAGGTCCTCACCTACAATGTCCTTTTAAAAATATTTTTCTAAAAGAAAATGTGTGAATTTGCAGAAAATCAAATTGGGGTTGTGGCTCAGTGGCAGAGCACTTGTCTAACATTTGGTAGGCATGAGGTCTGATCCTCAGCACCACATATAAATAAAAAATAAAGGAACATCAACAACTAAAAAGTAGTTTTAAAAAGAACATTTTTGACACTGGTTGGCAGAAGTGTCACTATTTCAGGTCTCAAACTTGCAGTCTTTCACCTAATTCTGATGCCACTTATAAATCCAGAATGTCATGTACACTGCTGATCAACTTCCTGTAAATTGGGGGACCTACAACTACCAAACATAGAAAGGAGCATTCAATATTAATATATTAGTTATCTACAACTCTAAACATTGAATTAAACACAACCATGATAAAATCCTAACAACCTGTTGCACAAATATAGAAAAATTGGCTTCTAAAGGATATATGGGAAGGCAGGCATAGAGAATGGTCAACAATTCTGTAGAATCAGTTTACAGGACTGAAATATCTGACACCAAGATTAACTATGAACTTACAGTAACCCAAAAGGTGAGATATGTGGCAAGGAGTATACAAACAAATTAGTGAAATAGAACTGAAAAACTAGAAATAAACTCAAAAAACACACAAGAGATGGCAGGACTTCCCTGGAGATGATATAATCTTTTTAATGAATTATGAACATCTTGACATCTGTATGCAAAACAATGAATTTGACACAGAACTTACAACTTTTAAAAAATGAAATGATTAATCTGAAAGAAAATGTTAAATTTGTGACAGATAACATAGCAGAAATTTTATGTGGCTTCATTCTTGACATGAACGTTCAAAGCCAGAAGCAGGATCTATAAATGAGAAACTTAATGAACTTTTATTCTGTTGAAAACTATTCTGTATTTGGAAGTATGCTATTAACTGAATGAGAAGAAACTGGATTAAGTAGTTGCCAAATATATATATGATAAAGGTCTGGAATAAAAAAATGTACAATGAACTCTTAAAACTCAGCAAAAGGTGCTGGAGTTTTGGCTCAGTGGTAGAGCGCTTTTCTACCATGCATGAGGCACTGGGTTTAATCTTTAGCACCACATATAAATTAATAATAAATAAAGGTCCATTGATAACTAAACATTAAACACTGAGCAAGAAAACAACCAGTTTAAAAATGGGCACTATCACATATAATGGTATTAGAAACTCAATAGGAGCAATAGTAAGAATAATATAATTAGAAACTATAATAAATATATACAGATACATGGAGATCTACATCTGTTTTTCTATAGATATCTGTATATGTACATACATAGATTTATAATTATAGATCTATAAAATACTGCAGAATTACATAGTTTTAGCATATATCTTAAAAACCTTAATTATAATTCATTGATTAATAACTAATTGTACATAATTTATGCATAAATACAGAATAACCTGTAGGCTTTCACTTACAGAGACATTCACACAATAATATTTTTATGGAGAAATGGTTGTAGTTAAGTGGTGCAGAATTTGTTCAACATGTGCAAGACCTTGGGTTTGAATACCAGCAGCACAAAAACAAATGCAGTAGTTTCCACTAAGGCCATGATAACATAGTGGCATTTGACAGATATTTCATGAATCTACTCTAAAGTAATTTTCTTTGAAAACCACAGAATCCAGTGGGTTTCTGTGTCTCCTATATGTAGAAGAAACTTCAATGTCTGAAAAGTCCTACTTGAAATATTTTTACCAACCCCCTTAATTTCTAATATCATTAAGTTAAAACAATCAATCATGGCCCTAGTGTACCTTAAGGTCATAAGTAAAACATGAAAATTTAAATAAAAATTATGCTTTTCTTATGTTTCTACTTAATGCCCAGGTTTATTTCCTTTGGAGTTCATAAAGTCCCCAAATTATTCCTCCTGTTCAATCACCATGGTTCCAAGAACTCTAGCTGAAATGTACAAACTGCCCCTTTAGGGGATCTAGACAGATAGCCCTGCCCTGGATGAGCCCATGTATCAGTACGTTCTTAAAATTCAAAGCCACAAGAAACAAATTGTTATGCCTTTTATCTTTGTAAAGGTTGTTGTCTAGTGAACAAAACAGAATTAAAATTTATACAAAATGTAAAAATGAGAAAACAGATTAAAAGTGACAAGGGATGCAAAAATTAAAAATTCTATAATTATTTGGGAGAATGTAAATGGGTGTTAGAAGGAACTGTTTGTTTATGTATAAAAATATGAGAAACTAAACACTGGTGATTGTTTTACAACATTGTCACTACTGTAAAAGCTACTGGCTTGTAACCTTAAAAATAGTAACTTAGATTTTACTTACATTTTGCCAGAAGAAGAAAAAAGGTTTTGTAAGAGGCACAAGAAAAAAGTCAAACAATAGCAAAAATAATAATAAACTTCATAAAAATAAGATTTAAAAAGACAATAATGCAAGTGATATTTGCCCAATAAATAACACTATTTCCATAATAAGTAACATTTATTTGAATATGCTACTGCCTATGTATAATGATCAACAGTGGATTGTTTTCTTATGCCTGACTTATATTTGTATCAGAAAAGTATGTCCGAGTAGCCATGAATATTGGCTATCTGTAATTGTAATTAATACTATATTTTGATAGAGCCACATTTTGGTTCCTATCATCCCAATTCACCATAGCCAAATTATGGAAGTAGTTTCCATTATGGAAGTAGTCCCCAATAGATGAATTAATTAATAAAATATGATACACACAATGGAATTTTTTAGTCAGCTATAAATAAGATTTATTGAGAAATGTCACAATTTAAATGGACAGAAATTCAAAACATCATGCTAATTGAAATAAATCAGACTGATCAAGGGTCAAATGTTTTCTTTCACATGTAGCAGCTACCGCAAAACAAAGGGAAAGGAGAATTGGATATCATAAAGATATAGGGAAGATTAGTGGAGTATAAAGAGATTGGGTGGGAGTGACAGGAAAGGAGACTATCAAATAAATTTTCAAAATCATGGGTAGATAGAGATTCTCAAATTAAAAAAAAAAAACAAATAGAAATCTTGAAATGAAGGAAACAAAAAAACAAATTAAAAACTCAATAGAAAGCATCTTCAACAGAATAGATCAATTGGAAAACAGAACCTGAGACAATAAAGACAAAATATATAATCTTGAAAAAACTAGGTTGACCACACAGTGAAGACGGTAAAAAAAAAAAAAAAATGAGGAGAACATTCAAGAATTATGGGATAACAGGCAAAAACAAATTTGACAATTATTGGGCTAGAGGAAGGCATAGAGGACCAAACTAAAGAAATGGACAATCTAATCCATGAAATAATATCATAAAAAATCCAAACATGAAGAGTGGATTGGAAAATCAAATACAAGAAACTTACAAGATAACCAATGTACAAAAATCACAACAGATACACACCAAGGCACTTCATGATGAAAATGCCTAGTGTACAGGATAAGGAGAGAATTTTAAAAGCACAAGAAAAAGGAATCAGATTACATATGGGGAAAACAAATTAGGATCTCTGATTTCTCAGCTGAGACACTGAAAGCTACAAGATCCTGCAACAACATATACCAAGCTCTAAAAGTAATGGATGCCAACCAAGAATCATGCCCAGAAAAGTTAAATTTTGATTAGAAATCAGATTTCAATTTGGATATGTTATTTATATGACAAAATAAACACCTTCCATGATACACAAAAGTTAAAAGAATATACAACTAGAAAGTCTGCACTACAGAACATCCTTGGCAAAATATTCCATAAGGAGAAAACAAACAATAAAAATCAGAAAAGGGAGGTATCACTCTAAAGGAAAAACCTATCAAAGAGAAACCAAGTCAAGTTAACCAAAAATAAACAAAAATAACTGGGAATGCAAATCATGTCTCAATAATAAACCTGAAAGTTAATTTTCAAAACTCAGCAATCAAAAGACAGACTGAAAGATTGGATTTTTTTAAAAAAAGACCCAACATATGCTGCCTCAAAGACACTAATCTCAAAGGAAAAGACACATACAGAGACTGAAGGTGACAAGTTGGGAAAAAATATATCATTCGGGCTGGGGCTCAGGGGTAGAGCACTTGCGTAGCATGTGTGAGGCCCTGGGTTTGATCCTCAACATCACATAAAAATAAATAAAATAAAGGTATTGTGTCCATCTACAAAAAAAATATTAAAAAACATACCATTCACATGGACTGTGGAAGCAAGCAGGGGTTTCCATCCTTATGTCAAACAATGTGGACTTCAAGTGAAAGTTAATCAAAAGGGATAAAGAAGGACATTACATACTGCTTAAGGGAACCATACACCAACAAGACAGAATAATTAGAAATATTTATGCTCTGAACAATGGAGCATCTATGTTCAAATAAACTCTTCTCAAGTTCAAGGGCCAAGTAGACCACAAGACAATAATTCTGGGTGACTTTAACACACATCTTTTACCCCTGGATAGATCTTCCAAACAAAAGCCAAACAGAAACTATAGAACTCAATAATAAAATCAATAACTTAGATTTAACTGACATACATAGAATATTTCATCCTTCAACAAGTGAATACACTTTCTTCTCAGCAGCACATGGATCCTTCTCTAAAATAGACCATATTCTATGTCACAGGGCAACTCTTAGCAAATACAAAAAAAGTAGAGATACTCCCATGCATTTTATCAGATCATAATGGAATGAAATTAGAAAATAAATGATAGGGCTGGGGATGTGGCTCAAGCAGTAGTGTGCTCGCCTGGCGTGCGTGCGGCCCGGGTTCAATCTTCAGCACCACATAAAAAGATGTTGTATCCACCAAATACTAAAAAATAAATATTAAAATTCTCTCTCTCTCACTCTGTCTCACTCTCTCTCACTCTCTCTTTAAAAAAAGAAAATAAATGATAAAAATAGAAGCTACTCCCACACCTGGAGACTAAAAAATATGCTACTGAATGAACAATGGGTTTCAGAAGACACCAAAGCAGAGATTAAAAAATTCTTAGAGGTAAATGAGAACACAGATACAATGTATCAAAATCTCTGGGACACTATGAGGACAGTACTAAGAGGAAAGTTCATTGCATGGAGTACATGCAACAAACAAATGACCTAAATTACACCTCAAAGTCCTAGAAAAAGAATGAATCATCTCCAAAAGCAGTGAAGTACATAAAAATAATTAAAATCAGAGCTGAAATCAATGAAATTGAAACAAAGAAGCAATTTAACAATTGACAAAATGAAAAGTATGTTCTTTGAAGAAGTATATAAGATATATAAACCCTTATCCATGCTACTGTATGAGGATAGAAAAACTCAAATTACTATATACCATGATGAAAAAGGAAATATCACCATGAACACTACAGAAATACAGAAGATAATTAGAAATTATTTAGAAACTTTGTACTCCAATAAAACAGAAAATATCAAAGATATCAAAAAAATTTCTAGAATCATGTGACTTACCCAAACTGATTCAGGATGATATACACAAGGTAACCAGATCATTTATCAAGCAATGAAATAGAAGACACATTAAAAAAAAAAACTCAAAAAGCACACAAGCATGCACACACGAACACACGCACACAAATAAATAACCCAATCAACAAATGGGTCAAGGACCTGAACAGACACTTCTCTGAAGAGGATACACAATCAATCAACAAACATGAAAAACCGTTTATCTCTTTCAATCAGAAATACAAACCAAAACTACTCTAAGATACCATCTCACTCCAGTAAGAATGGCAGCTATTATGAACACAAACAACAATAATTGTTGGTGAGGATGTGGGGAAAAGGCACACTCATACATTGCTGGTGGGACTGCAAATTGGTGCAGCCAATATGGAAAGCAGGATGGAGATTCCTTGGAAAGCTGGGAATGGAACCACTATTTGATCCTGCTATTCCTCTTCTTGGACTGTACCCAAAAGAGCTAAAAACAGCATACTACAGGGACACAGCCACATCAATGTTTATAGCAGCACAATTCACAATAGCTAAACTGTGGAGTCAACCTAGATGCCCTTCAGTGGATGCATGGATTTAAAAAAATGAGGCATATATACACAATGGAATATTACTCAGCATTAAAATAGAACAAAATCATGGCATTTGCACATAAATGGATGGCAATGGAGAAGATAATGCTAAGTGGAGTTAGCCAATCCCCCCCCCCAGAAAAAATGTCCAATGTTTTCTCTGATATAAGGAGGCTGAATCAGTGGGTAGGGATGGGGAGCATGGGAGGAATAGATAAATTCTAGATAGAGCAGAGGGGTGGGAGGGAAAGAGAGGAGGCAGGGGATTAGCAAAGATGGTGGAATGTGATGGTTATCATTATACAAAGTGCATGTATGAAGACTTGAATCGTGTGTCAAAATACCTTATATACAAATACAAATGAAAAATTGTGATATGTGTGTTAAGAATTGTAATGCAAAAAAGCTTACATGTATAATGACATAAACTGATGTGACCATACTTTATATACAGAGATATGAAAAATCATGCTGTGTGTGTGTAATAAGGATTATAATGCATTCCACTGTTGTCGTGTATTTTAAAAAATAACAAAAATTTTAAAAATATATAAAAATAAATAAATAAATAAATCATGAACCAAAAAACATCTGTAAAAAGAAAGGAAGAAAGAAATTGTGAGATAGGATGCATGTGGTGCTACACACCTGATATATCCAGTGGTCTGGAGGCTGAGGCAGGGGGATCACAATTGTGAAGCTAACCCCAGCAACGGAGTGAAACCCTGCCTAAATTTAAAAAAAAAAATAGGCAGTAGTAATTTTAAAAAATTAAATTAAAAAAATTTAAAATTTAAATAAAAATGTAAAAACGGCTGAAGATATAGTTCAGTAATAGGACACCCTGGTTCCGACCCCCAGTTTTACAAAAGGAGAAAGAACAACAAGAAAGTTTTTTTCCCAAAGTTACAGAAAATAATATTTTAAATCTATAAATAATTGTATACATGAAAACAAAAATTCTATTCATCAAATGACTCCATAAAAGAGTACAAGGAGAAGTGACAGATAAGAAACCGATTGCCTCACCTTTAACCAAACACTTGTAAGAAAGGAGAACAGACAGAGAGAAATGCAGGCAAGAGCCATGAACAGCCCCTTCAAATAGCAGGTATCTAAATGTCCCATCCTCACAAAGAAATCAACGTCTTTAGAAAGGAGAGACTGTACAATAAACTCACATTGTATACACAAATTGAGACAGTGTTGAAGAACATGTGGGGTTATCATGAAGGCAAGATGGAGTCTGAGCCCCCCTCACTATTCATTTGTGGAAGCTCTTTTGCTAGGGAGCATCCAAGGCTCCCAGAAACAGACGTCGACTACAGCACCTGTTCATATGGGGACACAGCATGCTCTTCCAGAGCCGAGACCTGAGGCCTGGTGACAGAGAATGTCCATTTGGAAATAGATAAATAATAAACTATGGAAAATAACCATTTCTGTCAATCAGCCACCTTTTGTTTGCCATTTGGCATACAGTTTGACAAATACTATGAAACACTGTGTCAGTTTTATTTAGATGTCACATAAATGTTGCATTTCACACATACTCATACTTACAAAGTACATCTTCAGAATCAAAAAAATGCAAATGCAGATGAGCACATAACAGACTGAATTACACACACTGGGAATAGATAGGACTCCTCATGATAAAGAGCATTGCTTCCCTCAGGTGCATCTAGGATAACACCCCATCACAATTTCACCATGATTTCCTTGTAATTGAAGAAGGGACCAAAGAAAACAGTTTGAAAATTCTCCTGGAAGGTTAAATTGATATGCAATTAGCCAAGAATTCTGAACTATAAGAGTAAAAGCAGGAACTATCAATACCAGGCACTAATGCAGATTATAAAATCATCATATTGCAGTGATTTTAGGGCCAAAAAAAAATCACAATGCAGAAATTTCATAGAAGACTCCATATGTATGTAAATGTCATTATTAAGTGCAATGAAAAGGCCTAGATAAATGCAACCATATCCAGCAGATGATTTGATATGAATGAACAAGACAACCCAGCATGAAGGGAGGTGGGGAATTGGAGGCGCAGAGCACTGGTAGGGCTAGGGTGCAGGATGTGTGTGGTGCTGTGTTACACTCCAGCACCCCAAAGAAGCACATATTGAGTAGGATTATGTTTCAAAATTATACCAGAATAGGAGGGTCCTGGATTCTCTCCACACATGGATACACCAAATAAACACCTACTTCTGTTTTGACTCCCTCTATAAAGTTATACATGGATTGAGAGACCTATGCATTGGATCACTGAGAAAATATCTACCATCCGAAGGGCAGGCAAAGTTGGGGTACACTTGGGCATTAGTCCTGCCTTGAGCAATGTGCCACATAATTGGGACAGAATACCCCAATCCAGTGTCACAGAGGGTAGAGGAAGACTGATTGAGGTCACAAATGGAGCACATGGGACACTAAATGGCTTGTAGCTGGAAATGCAATTTGTCTGGTGTGCATAGAAGAAAGATCTGGATATACACAAGTATCAGGATGAGAGGAAAAGGGTGGTTTTCTATGGCTGTGGTGGGTTGTGAGCTTTATCCATGGGACCAGGGCAGAAGGGGAGTGAAGTCTCAAGGGTCCCAGTTTATCCCTAAAAGGGATTTGCCAGAATGATCTGCAAACTGTGGTTGCTAACAGTTGAGCTCCTCCCTAGCCAGTCCCTAAGGGTAGACAGGAGAAATGCAGTCCACCCAGCAGCCCTGCCTGAGCCCTCTCCCCACTACCTCAGTAATAACTCCAGGCCTCAACAGTCCTTTCTGGAAGGAGTATGCCCAGGCACTCAGGGTCCCAACATTTTCCCCCATTCCATGGACTCAATACTAACTCACCAAGCTTTGGGAGCAATTGCAACTGTGCATGAGCATATCTCCCTGGATAACAAAGGAGGGGCTTCACATTGATGTCTGAGTATTTCCCTGTGCTACAATCCACACCAGGAGTGAAACAAAAGGGGTCAAAACCCTGTTTCTTTCTAGAATAGGCTCACACCACCTTCCTGCAGTTAGCACAGGCAGCCTGGGTTCTAACTAACAGGAATTCAGTCATCAGCTAAGTAGGAGAGCTTCTGCAGCCCGAGTCCAGCTGTGGAAAAGGCTCCTATCAAACAGGTGAAGGAACCAGTCCTCCAACGATGTGGGTATGGAGAAAGAGACCCACTCACATGGGGCTAGAATATCAGTTTAGTGCAACCATTTTTAAAAATAGCATGGATTTCTTTAAAAGCTAACAACCACTCTGGATGAATTTCCAAAGGAACTTGAACCAGTGTGTTAATAAATGGCTGCATGCCCAATGATGTTCAAGTATCCACAGGAATAAGGACGAGGGAAAATCTGAAGTGGCTTCTGGATAAGGAGACTCCTCCCAGCCACAGGGCCATCACCTACTCCCCTGAGAAACTGCTTCCCCTAAATGCACCTGCTCATAGGTCCACAGGTGGCTGATATTTACCAGATGCTCAAGAAACCTCAGATGTGCCAGATGTGGCATCCTCATGTCACGTAGAGCCAAACCAGGACCAGGAAAATATCACAGAGGGCATGAGACCCCTAGGAAATGCAGTCCACAGGGGGGACACTAAGCCCAAAGACATTCTGACAAGGTGTCTGGCCTGGGAGAGAAAGAGGGAATACACATGCACACACACACACACACACACACACACACACACACACACATTTTTACTGGAAATGGGGACAGGGATCTTGAATTTGAGGAATTCATTGATACAAGTGTACAGATTTCGTCTGGGAGACGGGGTTGTGGATCTGACATTTTTCTTCCCTTACATTTAGAACATTCAGGGGGCCCCAGGCAGGAGGGCCACACCTGTAATCCCAGCCACTCAGGAAGCTGAGGTATAAGTTCAAGGCCAGACTCAGCATCTCAGCATCTGTCAGGAGATAAATGATAGAAAGTACAAGGGATGTAGCTCTGTGGGAAAGGACCTCTGCATTCAATCCACTATGCTCCCCATGTCCCCCCAAAAGAATTAAAACATCAAGGGTGAGAAAAACCTGAGACCCCTGCAGATCCCAGCCCACTTGGGTAGGAAAAGGGCCCATGAACTGGTGATTATCACGGTTCCAACACTCTGAAATCCACCACAGAGGAAATTCAGGGAGAAGACTTGAGCTGCCAATTTGTACAGGAGATACCCATGTGTTTAATAATGAGAATAAAAGAATCCAACATCTTTAGAAACCCGAGAAATGTAAACTAAAACCCTATCAGAGAGAAAATGAAATAGTATCAATGAAGATAGGAAACAATAGAATTCTAATAAACTTAAGGAGTTTAAGTGCTTCTTAACAATTTGTAGAAACTGTTTTGCTAATAAAGACACATGATAGACCCCCGCCGCAGGGACTTGCTGAAATCAGTTCATAGGACCAGGATAATACATTAATAGACATGGTACATTCAGCTTAAAAATAGTATAAAATACCATGGGTAAGTTTTACACGGGTGCCATATGCATGAGGTATTACGTATAACTATGATGCACTAATAAACAATCCAGCATGCTTTACTCTTAATGGAATCATCCAGTCCTAAAATTCATCCACAAAGTTAAATATATGTAAACTTAACCAAGAAACTTTTGAATTATAAGAGAAAAAGAGTTATTACCTAACATGTACATTGTGGAGCTGTACTGTTACAATTATCATCTAGGAATCACAACGTCAATAAAGTCCACCCATGAACCCAAGTGGATGTGAAAACCCTATACTTAATTGCAACGGAAAAGTCATTATCAATCAAACCCTAACAAGGCCAATCTCAGCAACTTAGCTAGACCCACGGTTAGAATAAAAACTAAAAACTACCATGGACATGGCTGAGTGATAAAGCACCCTTCTGTTAACTACAAAAACAACAACAACAACAACAAAAACTCCACAAAACTAGATCAGGAATAAGCAACGTCCCTGTTCACCATAGCTCCCCTCCTGCAGGAAAACGGTGTTTGGAGATTGGAATTTTTTTTTTTTTTTGTACTGGGCATTGAACTCAGAGGCCCTCAACCACTGAGCCACATCCCCAGCCCTATTTTGAATTGTATTTAGAGGCAGGGTTTCCCTGAGTCTCTAAGTGCCTCACCCACTTGCCTAGGCTGGCCTTGACTTCGCAATCCTTTTGCATCAGCCCCCTACCCCCAGCCACTGGAATGAGAGGTGTGCACCCTCCCCTGGCTTGCAGTTGATTATTCTCTGGTTCCACCTGTCAATCACCACAGCCCAGGAAGACTCTGGGCAGCCAAGCTCACTTGCCACTTAGGACTGGAGCAGGGGCTAAGGCTGCCCCAGGGGACTGGGAGGCTGGAGGGGTCTCCGCCACTGTCACACTCTCTACCCGGCTGGCCTTGGGGACTGAGGGGCGCTGTCCTCAATGGGCTCGGGCCTGTGGAAGCGGAGAGCCCCCAGAGTCGGGGTAGGCCAACTCAGTTTCCTCCACAGTGGGTCCCACCTGATGGCCTCCCTGCCCCGCCTCCCTCCCAAGCCTCCCTGTCCTGGCACCAGGTGCCACTGCACACTCGCCATTTCCTGGTGCCCAGCAGACAATCCTGCCCTGGGGAGCTTCAGCCCCTGCGTGGCAGGGCCAAATGGGATCCCTGGCATGGAGCAAACCTGAAGGTAATAGCTTTCCATTTGACCAGGGAAATTAGCAAAAGCTTTCTGCCAAGTATAAGAAGATTGCCAAAGCCAGTCATGCACTTCAGTAGAAAAGGGGGCAACAATAATACTAGACTATGACCCAACTCTCTGCAAAACTTGTGTTCTTCCTTTAATAACTCACTGAGCAATAAAGCCATGGAATGGAGTTGATGACTTTTGAGGAGAATGAGGTAGGCAAGGCCACTTAATAATTCCCAATAATCGCCACATTGCTCCTGTAGGAGTATGAACATTGGGAAATGTTAAACAATATACAGGCTCTTGTGGATTAATTCTAGTAAGCTGTGCAGTCTTCATGGCAGATTCAACCCTTGTTATGGCAATCCTTTCTTCTGCCATAAGTTGATGAGAAGGTAGAGAAGGATCCCCCTGTACAATCTGAAACAAAGGACACAAATCTGCAGTGGCTAGATTTAAAGTTAGTCACAGCCAATGAATATCACCTAGTAACTTTTAGAGGTCATGTGCCTTGGGCAATCTAATGTGCTTGGGGGAGCTGCCCATAGTTCCCAAAGTTAAATCTAAATCCCCATGGTTCTATACCGAGAGAAGACCCCCCAAGTAATTCATGGGTGGTTCCTTGCAACTTAGTGAGGCCCTACCTCAACATAAAACAGAAAAATGGCTGGGAATAGGTCTTAGTGGTAAAGTGCTCCTGGGTAAAATCCGAAATACAAGACAAAAGAAGCAAATAAAAACAATAAAGAAAACAGCTGGAGAGCTATGCAAATGTCAGACAAAATCAGCTGAAACAGAAATTGTTAGATAGAGGCAAGAACATGATACATACTTGTAGTTACATATATTAAATTATATATTAAATATATATGCATATTTATAATAAAGATTAAAATATATAATACATATCAATAGAGTGGGAAGTCTCACAAACTAAGTTATAAATGTATACATGTCTAAAAACAGTGTTCCAAAATATGTGAATTGAAAACTATCAGGATTAAAGAAAGAAAAATTTATCCAAAAAGAGGTGGATAACTTGTGATATTCCACTTTCAGGAAATAATGAAATGACTAGCAAAAAGTCCCTGTAAAACAAAACAACTTGCACAACAATAGCTCTAGAGGAATATATAGAATATTCTGCTCCAAAGAGTAGAATACACATTTTACTCCAGTGTGTTGGATACATTGTGCAGGACTTGCCTTTTTAAAGCCATAAAAATGTCAATAAATTTAAAAGCACTGAAATCAGGACAAGTACCTTTTATAAGTAAAATGCAATTAAGTTTTAAAAAAAACCAGAAAATTTAAAAATTTGCAAACATGTAGCAATTAGTGTTCTCTTTAGGAAGAAGATAAAGAAAAAAATAGAAAATAGTTTACGTGGATAAAAATGAAAGCAAACATGCCAAAACTTATGAGGTGCAGCTAAAGTAGCCCTCAGAAGAAAATTCAAAACGACAAAAGCCTACATTCTAAAAGAAAAACTGCCCAAACAAAAACCTAAATTTATGCAGTAACTAGACAAATAGAAGCAAGCTGTAATCAAATTGCACAAAAGATAAATTAATAAAGAGTAGAGCAAGAA
This sequence comes from Spermophilus citellus, assembly GCF_964194105.1. NCBI lineage: Eukaryota > Metazoa > Chordata > Mammalia > Rodentia > Sciuridae > Spermophilus > Spermophilus citellus. Next base: position 142,215 of record NW_027672738.1, on the reverse strand, counting down.
GAAAATAAATAGACAAAAGAATTAAGAAAACAAACTTGATTGTTCAAAAGATTTACAAAATTCATTGTTCAATTAAGAGAGAGAGAGAGAGAGAGAGAGAGAGAGAGAGAGAGAGAGAGAGATCAAGTTAATAAATATCAAAAATAAAGGTGAGACCATCAAAACAGACTCCACAAAAAATTTAGACAATTTAAGGGCATATTATGATCAACTGAATGTGAACAAATTTCTATAAAACATTCATCAAAACTGACTTAGACATAAAAAGTCTAAAAAGAATTAATAAGAGATTTAATCAGTAAAAAACACAATAAAAACATCCACGTCAGAGCTTAGCATGGTTGGCGCATACCTGTATCCCAGTGACTTGGGAGGCTGAGGCAGGAGGACCATGAGTTCAAAGCCAGCCTCAGCAAAAGCAAGGCGCTAAGCAACTCAGTGAGATCCTGTCTCTAAACAAAATACAAAATAGTGCTGGGGATGTTGCTCTGTGGTCAAAGGCCCTGAGTTCAATATCTGGCACCAAACAACAACAACAAAATTCCTATTAGACATGTGAAGTGAAACTATCAAACTATATCTAACTCTAAAAGCAGATATATGGCTTTATGTGAATTAAATCTTAAGGTCTCTACCAAAGAACTATTTGAATGAAACATTTCAGCATTTATGCAGGATATAGCACCGATATATTCATACAATTTTTGTAGCAGAACAATAAATATTCAAAGCAAAATTATTAAAAATATTTCATTTATGGTAGCATCAAACATTAAATACATAGCAAAAAATTCACAAAAATGTCTTGTAAGCAGAAAATACTATACAAAATGTTTAGAAGACTAAGTAGGCATCCACTATTTATTGATAAGATTTAATGTTGCTGAAATGGTAAAATGTAAGTTGATTTACATACCAATGTAAACCTTACCAAAATTCCCACATGCCATTTTTGAAAAAGATGTAATAGTAAGCCTAAGGAGAATATGAAAGTTCAGTCACCCTAAATATCAAATACCAAATATAAAGAACAAAATTGGAAGACTCACACATCCCAATTTTAAAGCTCAGTATAGTTTCAGTACTCAAGGATCCCTATTTCTCACACTGTTCAAAATCATTCAAAAGGAGTAAAAGACCTGACTGTAAAACTACAAAATAAACAAGGGAAAGAAATTTAAGACTCTGGTAAGGACAGAAAATGTTTTCGACAGAATTTCAAAATCACACACACACACACACACACACACACACACACACACAATAAAAATAGCATTAAACTAAAATTCTGATGTGGAGCAAAGAAAAAAATGTGAAATCTCTATAAAATGGGAGAAAATCTTTGCCCAGTATACATTTGATACTAGTTTCATATTTAGAATATGTAAAGAAAAAAATAATAATAACACCAAACAATCAAAAACTAACTAATGCCATTCAAGTGGGCAAACAAAGTAAACAGTTTTCAAAAGAAACAAAATGTTCCAGTAAACATATAGAAAAAATGTTCCATATAATTATCCTTCAGGAAAATGCAAATCAAAAATATAATGAGGAGGGCTGGGGAAATAGCTCAGTTGGTAGAGTGCTTGCCTTGCATGCACAAGGCCCTGAGTTCAGTCCCCAGCACCACAAAAAAACACATTAGGTAGCACCTTACACCAGTCAGAATGGATAAATTAGAAAAGTGACAAACATCAATGTGGATGTGGAGAAAAATCAACACTTATGTATGGGTGTGTGCAAGTAAATTGGGTAGCTGATATGAAAAACTGTGCATATTACTCAAAAAATTAACAATAGCTGGAATCATGGCACATGACTAATCCCATATATTTCAGAAGCTAAAAAAGGAGGATTACAAGTTTAAGGCCAGCTTGTGCAAGTTCAAGGTAAAACAGCGCAAAAACTTGTCTCCAATAAAAAAGAAATATGCTGGAGGCCAGGAATGGTGATAAATGCCTGTAAAATAGGCAACTTGGGAGACCACAGTAGGAGGATCCTGACTTTGCTGTGAGGATAGAAAACTTAATGTAATGCTCTCCCAAAATAAATTAATAATAATAATAATAATAAGTAAGGAACTGTGATGTAGTCTAATGGTCAAATATTTGCCAAGCACATGAGGTTTTAGTTAAGTCTTCATTATCTCAACTAAATAATACTAAAATAGAATTACCTTGTGATTCAGGTATCCCACTTGGGGGTATGTAATAAAAAAGAATGAAACCCTCATCTGATACCTGGACATCCATGATTATTGAGGCACTTCCCAGTTGAAAAGATATGGAATCACATAGGAATTCTGGGACAGATGAATAAATAAAATATGGCATATATGTAGGCATACATCCATAAAAATCAAATCCTGCCATCTGCAACCATTTGGGTGAAATTAGAGAATAGAGTGGTGAAATGAAACAAAACCAGACACAGACATACAAACACTGCATGCTGTCCCTCATGTGAGGAGGCTAAACCTGAATTTAGGTTGGTGATTTCTAAAAGTTAAAGAGTGGTGGTGGGAAATGAGAATGGGATTTCATCAGTGGATGTGGTGTATGTGTTAAAATACCAAGAGACCCTTTATTGTGTATATTTAGTACATCTTCATCAAAACTATTTTTAGAATGTTACTGTAATCAGTACTGAGTCACACTTACAAAATGATTAAGTGGAATAATATTGCCAGGTGTGTTTGTGGATGCCTACAGTACCTGCAACTCAGATGACTGAGGCAGGAGAATTGACACCTTGAGGTCACCCTCAGGAAAGTAGCAAGACCTTGTCTTAAAACCAAAAAAAAAAAAAAGAACTGGGGATAAATCTCAGTGGTAGAGTGTTCCTAGATTCAAACTCATTACTGCAAAAAGAAATAAGTAAAGAATAGAATTTAGAAATAAATCCTTATATTTATGGTCAATTATTTTTCAAGGTGAATGCCAAGATATTATAGGAAAAAATGTTTTCAAAACATCTGGAACAACTATCCATATAACACTTGGAACACGATCTCAAACACTATCTCACACTCTACACAATTAATTTTAAATGGAAGAAAGGTGTAAATGAGAATTGGAACTACAAAATTCTTAGCAGAAAACATGTAAATCTCATGACCCTGCATTGGACAATAGATTCTTAGAAAAGACAATTTTTATTTTTTTCATTTTGGTACCAGGGATTGAACCCAGCAGAGCTTAACCACTGAGAAACATTCCCAGCCTTTCTAACAATTATATTTAGAGACCAATTACTAAGGCTGGCTTTGAATATGTGATCCTCCTGCCTCAGCCTCCCAAACTGCTGGCATTATAAGCATATGCCAAATGATACTTCTTATATTACCATATATTTGGAAAATATTTACAGGATTTTAGATATGAGGCTTATAATGTGGCATAATAAATTTTTGAATGTTATAATAAACTTATTTACAATTTAGTCACTATGTTTTTAAGCTATAGACTTCATCTAGGCTTCTGTATATGCTATTTGAAATTTCACTGTCCCCAGTGGGGACTTCTATCTGGAAAACTCCCACCACATTTAACTTGTATATGTCAAACCTGGACATCCATTTTTTCTTAATCTATAGACTTAAATAAAATTGAAATTTCTCAAGAGTAAAGATTATTCCTCTGGAGCCAAATGATTCCTAGCATTGTGTGGAGTCATATTAGCTGAAGGGCTGCCAAACAAATAACATTAACTAATAAATTTCTGACCCCAAACTAACATCTCTATACTTGTGGCTTCTTCATGTAGTCATGAATGTATTGTTAAGAGTCACAAAAAAGAAAAATCTTATAATTTTATGGGCATATTTTTTAACAAATTATGAATTATCATGAAAAAGGTTCTCATTTTCTCAAAGCCCACAGAAGTGTCAACAGAGTCAAGATTAAGCCTATTACATTCAGAAATGTCTTGTTTCTTTAATAATTATTTGTTGGTACTGAAAATTAAACTCAGGGGTGCTTTACCCCTGAGCTACATCTCCAGTACCTTTGTACACTTTTAAATTTTATTTTTTTATACTGAATTTTAACTAAACATCACATTAGGGTTTATTTGGACATCAAATCATACCACTTTTAGAAGGCGGTTATTCTAAATGAGAAGAGTGACATGATTAAAATAGATACAAATATTAAATAGCCATCACCACATCCAAAGTAATGAAAATTTTCTCAACTGTTTTTTATGAGTTTTTTTTTTGCTTCCAGTTGTTACACAAAGTCCTTTGATCTGTTTTTTTTTAATTTATTTTTCTATATGATGTGAGGTATGTATTCAAATACTTTTTTTTCTTGTGGATATCTAGTCTCCCAGGGCCATTTTTCTTTTGCTTTTACTCTTGAAAAATATAAGCCGTGTGTGTGTGTGTGTGTGTGTGTGTGTGTGTGTGTGTGTGTGTGTAATCCCTCTGAACACCAATTACAAATTGCTGCCCAGGCAGGTCAGGCAAATTGCTGACCACACAGTTACAAATTGCCACCCCCGACCTGCACAGACAGCTGAACTTATGTTCACTTGTGTGAAATTCCAGGGACACCAAATAATACACAGATACACTTTACCTTTACACAAGCTTCAGGACGGCTTCTCTGCTTTGGCCTCAGGCTCCCCAAAAGGGAGGGCAAGAGAAAGTCATGACAGGCTGTGAGAGGGTGACCAAATTCAGAAGAGAGCTTTTATTGGGAGATCCTTGTTCTTAGAAAGTTCTATTCAAAAATGGCCAGAGGGGCAGGGTTACAAGAGACACATGAGTATAACTCAACCCTCATGCATAACACCTACATCTGAAGACCGCCCCCTCTATCTTAGCTGGGACAATGCCCAAGTCACCACAAATGTAGTGACTGGTTAGAGCCTCCTGCTTCAGGACTGGAAGGCATGGGTCATTCAGAGGGGCTTCCCACATATCTGTCCTTCTTTCTTTGAAAAAGCAGGTGATGGGTCATTATTTCAAGTCCCTAAGTTCTTGTGCTGGGAACATGACATCCTACAATTACAACACAAGAGAGAATAAGTAGCAATGAGAACAATACAAGGATATACCATGCAGAGTGTTTAAGAATGTTTCCAGGGTTAAAGCTGTTTAATTCTTTAAGTGTTTGATCAGCTAAAGAAGTAGGATCTGAAAAATCAATCTTACTTTTCTGTATATCTTGAATCTGATGATGCAGCTCCAAAAGATCCAAGCTGTTATCATTATTCTGCCAAATATCCAACAAATGGTTTTGAACCTTCTCCCAATACCATTAAGAAGCATTGTATTTGGCAGCAGTAACACACACATACTTATAGCTAGCATGACATTTAAGTCTCCCCTTGAATTTCAAAGTGGAAAGTTCGTTACCTATATTCATGACAGCAGCCTCTAAGGCATTTAATTTGGTCTCAATCCATTCATCAACATTTATTTGATTGTGAAGACCCTTGGAGGTATTCTGAGCCAAAATATTAAGAAAATTTTCATGTTGAATATTTGAGATATGGCCACGAAAACTGTGACCATGGAAGCAATAAAAGAAACCAAGGGAACAACTCCCACTATTTTGAATCCAAGAGCACATTTAGATCTTGCTAGCTGGGCATGTATTTGTTGTAAGACTTGAAAACCAGCATCAACCTACCATGGCGTTGAAATATTTCCTGGTAATAAGACAAAAGAGGGCTGATGAAGTATCATCATTCCTTTTTCTCTATTATTTCTGGTATTACAATTAGTTAAATTACATTTACTACATGTTACAAGATATCTATCATCTTCCCTTTTGACTTTTACATTTCCAGTAATTAAAGCATAAAGAGATTGAACCAGACCCATAAGTCATAGCAAGAACCCTCCTTCTAGTACTTGCTTACAAAGTCTGGTACAGTTTTGTCAGTAAAATGTAAGAATTCTGAGGCAGCAATTAAGCACCAAACATCTTTCTGAATGCCACCTTTCTGAATGCCACCTTCGCTGAAGGTCAGGATGTCAATAAGTATGGACACTCCTTGCAAAACCAGCATGAAATCACCATTTGACCCAGCTATCCCTCTCCTCTGACTATACCCAGAGGACTTAAAAAGAGCATATACTACAGGGACTGAGCCACACCAATGTTTATAGCAGCACAATTAACAATAGCTGAACCATAGAACCAACCTAGGTGTCCTTCAACAGATAAATGGATCAATAAAATATGATATATATATATCCCCCACCAATTGAATATTACTTAGATTTAAAGATGAATGAAACTATGGCATTCGGTGGTAAATGGATGGAGTTGAAGAATATCATGGTAAGTGAAATAAGCCCCCCCCCCACACACACATACACACATACAAACACAAAAGTCAAGTGTTCTCTCTTATAAGTATATGCTAATTCATAATGGGGGGTGGGAAAAATAGTGACTTTAGATTAAGTAGAGAGGAGTGCAGGGAGAGGAGGGAATATGGGGATGGAAAGGATAGTAGAATGAAACAGACATTACTTATAACACATAATATATATGGGTGCTAAACCACTCAACAAGGGAGAGGGAGAGAATAGAAATTCAGTGGATTAGAAGCAGTTGGAATGAAGGGAAGAAAAGGGAAATAGGAATACAACTGACAGTAGGATGAATCAGACACTACTTTTCTGTGTTCATATATAACTACAGCACCAGTGAAGGTTTGCACCATGTACACCTCAAGAATGGAATGCTAACTAAAATTAGTTTTACTCCATATATAATATGTCAAAATTTGTCTACTGTCATGTATACTTAAAAAGAGTAAGAGATGTTAAAAATGATAAGGGAAAATTTGTATACAGAGAAGGATTGTGAGTGAAAAACTCTTCAATAAATTCTAATGTCATTAAGGTTAAATAAAATTATAAAAGACTACCTTGAGCCCATACAAAATAATAAACAATGGTAAATAGAGTTTCCAAGTCAGTCTGTGCAACTATCTATAATCCCCAACTTTTTGATTTGTAACTCTTCTATTTGTTTTAAAAGCAGCACAACAACAATACTTACAAGTTGAGCAGAGAGGAAACATTACATAGCAGTGTTATGAATACTATTAATAGTGCTGTGTGCACTCAAAGAAAGCATTCTCAACTTCCTTCCCCATGTAATAAAAATCATGCAGTTGAAAAATACACTAGTTACGGCTTAGATAACACATACATGTGTTTGTTACATTAAGTATGTGGGCAGCTGCTCAACTTGGCAGGTCAGATCCAATAGATAAGGAAGACACTCTCTTCACACAAGACAGTGTTTCTTTCAGTATTATTATGAAAGTAAGAGAGAAAGCAAAAGAAATAGACTCAGGCAACTGTATTGCCAGACTAAGAAAACCGCAACACTGAACCTATGTACTAGAGAGTCCAAAACAGCTTTTCAGGGTCCTGACTGGGAAGTCCTGGGCAGAGCATCCTCTCCACAAGTGAGGGTCTGACGTCTTGTTATAAATTGTATTTAAAGTGGGGATGAATAAATACAAGTTAGAACAAAGAAAACTTCATCCTAACAGCTTGCATGACCTAGTGATCCCATGAAGAACACTACATCCTCCCAAGAACAGGTCAGATCCCAGAGTAGGGACTGATAGCCTTGAGATGACTAAATAAATTGAAGTTCCAATGAGAGAGCCACCAACCCAAATACATTGAGAAATCAGCATTCTTTAGCTGTTTCATCAAGGATATGCAGACATCATGCAGGCCCATGGAAAGGAAAGATCTTTAGTATTTTTTTTTTTTTTTTAGATCTCTCATACTGAATCTTCTGTCTGGGCCTTATAAATAGTTAGAACTCTCATATGTAAAATGAAGCCATTTTCTGTGTGAAATAACATGCAATGGAGATAAGCATGAAGCCTAGAGATTTACCCTTTGGAATAATAAATAGTGTGAATATTATTCTCCTAGAATTTAATCATTATATTTCCATATTTATTTTCCAAAATAAAGTTAAATGAAATATTTGTAGGTGGTGTTTTGTTGACCCAAAGAGCTCACATATGAAGAGTATATTGTGTTTTAACTTTTTGAACAGGACTTGTAGATGAGAGTCTAGAGGTTTATTTCAATCAAAATTGTGTTTCTCTCTCTGTGATGTCATGGGCTCCTGGAGCTGTAAGATCTGAAAAGGGACAGGGTTAGTTTATAGTATCTTATAATTACTGGATTGCAGAGTGGTCTTGAAGACCATGACACATGCTATCTACCATATAATCCAATAAGTATAACAAACATTATAATGTAAGTTATTACGTAGAACAAAAATCTATAAAATCAAATATATACTGAAATAAAAATGTAGGGCATAAATGCTCCTATAGTATGTCTGTCTCTTTATACCTTCATCATTTTACATGTTTCTGGTTACACATTTTTACTGGGTATCCAAGACTAAAGAGGTGGTCCCATATGGGGATGTTTTTCCTACACTTGAGGTCAGTTCAGTCTCCTCAGTGATGAATGTCATGGATTCATGAGGAACTGCATGGTTTCCTCAGTTCAACAGTCAGGATGGGCCTGTGGACCACGTGGTTTCTACAGGAAACATTGAGACTATTTCTCCTTCAGCAGCCCTCCTTTTTTACCTGAATATGCACGTTGGCTCCTAGTCTCTTGGTTCTTTCTCCTCTCCCTGATTGGAAGCTTGTATAACTCTCTAAATTTGTAGATCCCTTAGGGTGTACTGCACCTCTATAAGGTGAAATGTTAAAGTCCTAATTCAAACTAGGGATATCTGGGCATTATTTTAGTATCCCTAGGTCCTTCCTATAACTGTCTTAATTTTTCCATAATTACAAACAAGAAAGTGTATAATTTACATAAATAATATTCCCCAAATAAAACTTGATTAAACATATGAAATAATTAATGGAGACGTCAGAGCTTTATTTATCCAATAGAATGTTTTACTATTGCATCAATCCATTAGCAAAGTGAATAGTGGAAGATGTGTGACCTAATAACATCATTAAATTCATGACAAGGTTAACTTTAAGAAATTCACACTTTATTTAGTAACAAATTGCATCCATAATGAAATATAAGTAAAAATGCTCTGTAAAACGGGCATGGTGGTCCATGCCTGTGATCCTAGGGACGTGAGAAGCTTAGCAAGTTAAAAGCCAGGGTTCATAACTTAGTGAGGCCCTATGCAACTTAGCAAACCCTCTCTCTAAAAAAATGAAAATAAAATCTGGGGATGCAGTTTACTGATTACTTGCCCCTAAGTTTAAGTACAAAAATAAAAACAAAAAAAATTAAATTTCATATAAATCATGAGACTTCTGAAATAATCAACTCTGAGTATTATTATTTCTCCAGTTGTGAAAAATGAGACTCTTTAGTAATTGTAGAATTACACTAAAATTATATCATTTTAGGGATGCACTATTCTATAATTTTATGTCCTTATTTCTACAATATCACCTCAAGATGTTAAGAAAATTTTCAGCAAATGTCAAAAGCAATTATCCATTTTCTACATTTAAATGATGTTTTTCCCTCCTAGGTCCCAAATACTTCAAGGGATAGGCTATACATAATAAACTTACTTCAATCTTTATATTGGTCAAGGTGTTCTTGTAAATAGTTTGCTGTTATCTAAGGTACACACTTTGGACAAATGCTATTCCATGCTTGCTACAGATATGACGTCAGAATTGTAAAAAGTCTGAATTTTGAATACAGTCTTGGACACATTATTTGGGTTTCTATATGCTATAAATCCTCCACTGTTTTAAAAATGTTTGATCAACAGCCAAAAGCTTTCAAAAAATTTTCCACATATCCTCTCACTTGTATGAATTCTGAGGTATTGAGTAGGGTGTGAACAACTTTTGGAGACTCTGTCACCTATTTTACACTAGTACAATTTTTGTGCTATCATATATCTGGTATGACATAGTGTTGAACTACTGTGAAATAAGAGTTGATTTATCCTTAAAGACACTGATGCGAGGTTTTCACATGTAAAACTTCTCTGCAGTATAAAATCTAAATGTTTCATAAGATGTGATCTTCAATTTTAAAAGCTCTACCATTCTTCATATATATAGGACTTCTCTCTAGTATGGGTTCTCTGGTGTTGAGTAAGTGATGATTGTTGATTAAAATCTTTGCCACGTTCTCTACATTTGTAGGGCTTCTCTCCAGTGTGGATTCTCTAGTGCTGAGTAAGTGATGCTTTGTAATGAAAATTTTTGCCACATTCTTTACATTTGTAGGGCTTCTCTCCAGTATGAATCCTGTTGTGGCAATTGAGCTGTGAGTTTGTATTAAAACTTTTGTAACACACTTTACATTTGTAGGGCTTCTCTCCGGTATGAATACTTTTGTGCTAATTACACTGTGAGATGCTATTAAAAGCTTTGCCACATTCTTTACAATTGTAGGGCTTCTCTCCAGTGTGGATTTTCTGGTGCCGAGTAAGTGATGATTTTCGATTAAAACTCTTGCCACACACTTTACATTTGTAGGGCTTCTCTCCAGTATGAATCCTTTTGTGACAATTAAGCTGTGAGATGCTATTAAAAGCTTTGCCACACTCTTTACATTTGTAGGGCTTCTCTCCAGTGTGGATTCGCTGGTGCTGAGTAAGTGATGAGTTTTGATTAAAACTCTTGCCACACACTTTACATCTGTAGGGCTTCTCTCCAGTATGAATTTTGCAGTGGCAATCAAGATTCAAGTTTGTATTAAAATTCTTGCCACACACTTTACATTTCTAGGGCTTCTCTCCTGTATGAATCCTGTAGTGGCGATCAAGATTCGAGTTTGTATTAAAATTCTTGCCACACACTTTACATTTGTAGGGCTTCTCTCCTGTATGAATCCTGTAGTGGTGATCAAGATTCGAGTTTGTATTAAAATTCTTGCCACACACTTTACATTTGTAGGGCTTTTCTCCAATATGAATTCTGCTGTGGTGATCAAGATGTGAGTTTGCATTAAAACTCTTGCCACACACTTTACATTTGTAGAGCTTTTCTCCAGTATGAATTCTCTTGTGATTTTTAAGGCTTGGTTTTTGACTAAAAGATTCACAAAATTGTTTACATATATGGGGCATCTCCCCAGTGTGTGTCCACTGGTGACAAATAAGATTAAAAATTTTATTAGAAGTTTTGTCACATTTTTTGCATTTGCATTGCACATCTCCTGTATGAACACTGTGGTGTTGAGTAAAGTTCTTGAGTGCATTGCATTCTTCACATTGGTAGGTCTTCTCTGCAGAATAAATTTTTTGGTGTTGAGTAAGAGTTGAAATTTTTTTTAAAGCTTTGCCACACTTTTTATATTTACAGGTCTTTTCTTCAGTATAAATCCTCTGATGCTTAACAAGTTGGAACCTTTCACTAAAAGTTTTTTTTTTTTTGCATTCTTTAAATTTATAGGGTTTATCACTGTCATATTATCTACTGTGTTTAGAAGATGCTGAGCAAGCTGATGCTTTGATATATTCTTTAAAAATATAGGGCTCTCTTTCTCTATTAATTATCTTGTGTTGAGCAAGCTCTGCACTTTGATTAAGAGCCCTTTCACATACTTTACACTTCCAAGTTTTGTCTTGACTATGAATATTTGGATGAGTAACAGTTTTTGAGCACTGAGGCAAACTTTCCCACATTTTTCATCTTAGTAAATTTCCTTTAGAAAATGACTAGGAGTTTCTCTAGATTCATAATTCTTATCACCAATGTAAATATACTGGTAATTACTCAGGGTACAGACATGGATAATGGTGTTACTTATAGCATTATCTATATAGTGTGCTTTCCAGAATTCTGTATCAGAATTATCATTGAGCAATAGTGGGGTAGTAGAAACCTTTCTACAATTCTTAATATTGTCTATTTTGGAAAAAGGACAAATTACTGCTTTGTTGCAGAAAAATTGACATTTTGTAAAAAAAAAAACTCTCAAATTATCACTTAAAAATATCTTCTATGTGCAAATGTTTGATTGGAAATTTAACTCAGTGGTACATTTATAATTGGCCAAGTTAAAAACTGATGCATGGACCAGATTTAAAATTTTCCACATTTCCTTTCACTTCAAAAATGGCTGTGGATATATTCGTACAGACACACAGCTCCTCAAAACTAAGTGAAATAAATTGAATTTTTTTCAGATATTAATTGTTTCTGGTGTCTTTTGACCATAAAATTTTTATCATATATAGGGACTACTAATTGGTTTTGTCCATTATAATACGATTTTTGAACTTTACTCTCACCTATATTTTCCCATTATTTTCTTAGTTGTAAATGGTCAAGGTCATACTTTCCATATCTTCCCTCTCTCTCTTTTATTCCCTGCTCTGGTAAAATTTCTCGAGGATGATGAGAAGTCATGGCTGAAATAAAAATAATAATCATGTTTACTTACTGAACTGGGCTGAGTATATTTTGCAAACATAGGAAATTACAGCAATGAAGGAACATCAGAGATCCACCATCATTTTCTTTTGCAGTTTTAAGACAGAATGTTACCAAACTACTAAGGCTAGCCTTCAAATTTTGGCAACACTGCCATATACATCATCCTTATTTTAAAGTTGAGTAATAAGTGAGGTGTGGAGGCACATTTCTTGTGTCGTGCTAGGGACTCGATAGGCTGAGGGAGGAGAATCACTATCTTGAGCCAGCCTCGCATCTTGGTGACACCCTCTGCACCTTAAAAGACCTTGTCTCAAAATAATTGTAAAAAAACTGAAAAGGTTATATATGTATGTTGATACATTTATGTGTAAACGCAATGAAAAATCTCTCTTTCTCTATTATCTGTAATATACCATAGGTTCTTCTTCCTGAGTTACTCTTTGGAAATTTAGGTTGTGGATAGTATGGCGGTTAAGTTGGGAGGGTAGATATGAAACATGCAAATATTTGGGGACTGTTCAAAAAGGGTTCCTGCTTACCAACAGAAAAAAACATGGCTCAATGATTTCTGGAGGTCATGTCTCATTAGGTCTCAGTCACTATTATTGAGAAATCCTCCTGTCAGAAACCAAGGACAAGCCTGGGCGATAATTTCAACGAATTCGGTTGCTGTCTTGGTTTTTATTCCTGTTCCTTGTCTATTTAATAGCTCTTTTAGTTTGTTGGCCAGACGAACCTTTGCTGTTGAATTACCCATGGTACGTACCCTGTCTCTCTTGAATTATCTTTAAACCAATCCTCCCCCTTCTTCCTTTGAAGGTGAGCCCTGTCCACTTACCCCCGCTTTCCGGATCTCGGTGGGTACCTCTAGATGCCGCGTCCGTCTAAGAGGAGCCGAGTCTGGCGAGGGACAGCGGGGTTAAGAAATACACAGGACACCAAGGTTCTTCATCCAGGAGGAAGCGTGAGTGCGCTTTATTGCCAAATTTTGTTCCCCTTATATATCTATTGTAACAGCTGTGGGAAATCACTCAAAAGCGAGGAGGGATGAGTAATAACTGCATCCTTGGATTACCACCACCGTCACCGTTCCCTATCAGGAGGCTCAAACAAGTCAAGATGTTCCCGTAAGACACATGTGCTCGAGGCAGATAAACAGGAAACCGCAAGCCTGCGTCACGGCCTTGTGAGCTGGCCGCATTGACATGCAGAACAAAGAACTGGGGGTTGAGTCCCCAGGGGCCAGGGTGGGCCTGCTACCAGCAGTGAACATTTCTCTTGAAGGAAGACTGAGAAGGTCAAGGCACATGCCCAGGATTCTAGGGATGAGCAGTACCCGGTTGTCTGGCCCATGATGAGAAGATTATGTGGGTGAGAAGAAGGAAACAGCAGGGGACACCTTGGCACCAGAACCCCTCCTTCCCCCATGAGGGATATTATTCTTGCTGTTAGTTTTCTTAAACAAAATTAAAATTTTTCCTAAGCTACCAGTGCCACTAGATATAGGTCCCTGGATGGAGCTCAGATTTGTCTTGAGAGGCTAGGAAAAGTGAATAAACAACCCAGTGGTTCCATTAACCAACAAGCTAGAACTTGGGCTCCTTGGAGGCAAAATACTGGGTTTTACCCAATAATTAACAATCCAACAGCACCTGAAACCCAATTAACAGGGGACGGAGAATTGGATCAGTGGGTGTGGGAGTCTGTGGGTAGCCAGCTGCAGGAGCTTGCCTCTGGGTGCATTCCTTGCTTCTGGGAGGTTTTTCAACACCAATGAGATAAACAAAGTGGCAAGAAAACTGGGAAAACCCTCTGCAATATTCTAGCCAGGAAAATTCATGAGCACTTTAAAAGCATCTTAATGTTTACACTCGGTCAAATTTGCCTCAATCCGAGTGAAACCATTTGAAAAGAGTTGTCAACATGAAAAGTTTCATAAATCTGCTGGTTTGTGGATCACTGCAAATCCATATGAGTCCATGGCTAAATACATAAGTAAAAATAGAAATCTAATAATGAGCATTTTCTTAAGACTTCTGTCCTGAAAATACTGCCCTATGTGCTTTGATAACTAAATGATCATTTAATCATTCCTCTAGCAACACTTGAGGTCCATAAAGAATTGTGGAACACGTCTGGTTGGGACAGCAAAGCTGGGATACCAAGAAGAAAGTTACTCTGAACCTCAAAGGAAAAGATTCATAAATCACCAGAATGCAGGAATGCCCACAAAATATTTGAAATTAAACACAAGGGACTGGGGTTTGGGCTCAGTGACAGAGCACCTTCCTAGCACCTGGGAGGCACTGGGTTCAGTCCTCAGCACCACATTTGGGAGGCTGCTTCAGGAGGATCTCAAGTCAGAGGCCACAGTTGGCCTCTTAGCAAGACCCTGCCTCAAAATAAAATATTCAAAGTTCTGATATTGGGTGAGTCTTCATGAACAATGAAGGGTCAGAATTCCTGTTTCAACAGTCTCCCTTTAGTATGCTGTGTGTAGGTGTGTGCCTGTTACCTTCCAACAGGACCTAGAGTGGTTGTTGGTGTCTATCTGTATTAATAAATAGATCAAATGAAGTGAGTAAATAACTAAAGCAATAAAAGATCTGACACTGTAGCTGGTTGTGATCCCAGGGATATGGAGGTTATGTTGTGTTTCTTGGCTCTTGTGTTCTTGCAAGAGAGGATTTTAGACAATACATAAAATGTAATCAAAGTAGAGCAAAGCTTATTGGCCCAGAAATCACTATCAAGAAATGGGGAGGAAAACAGTGAGGCTTCTCTGACATCTCTAGGCCTCACACCCCTTTGATCCTGAAGTTTATGGGAGATGCTGTGGGTGATTCCAGAATTCTTCCCATGGACCAATTCCTACTCTTAACTGGCAGTAGGATGATATTGTGTTTGTAGGTTCCTACTCCACATGGTCTTGTCCAGAGACAACAAAGCAAAACCCGAGTGTGTGTGTGTGTGTGTGTGTGTGTGTGTGTGTGTGTGTGTGTTTGTGAATTTTACTATAAGAAAAATTTTATTATGGCAGCTATTATGAAAACAAACAACAACAAGTGTTGGCAAGGATGTGAGGAAAAAGCACACTCATACACTGCTGGTGGGACTGCAAATTGGTGCAGCCTATATGGAAAGCAGTATGGAGATTCCTTGGAAATCTGAGAATGGAAACACCATTTTAACCAGATATCCTGTGGAGCCAACCTAGATGCCCTTCAGTGGATGAATGGATAAAAACAAATTGCATTACATATACACAATGGAATTTTATTCAACAATAAAAGAATAAAATCATGTGTGTGGGGGAAAGATTATGGTCTTGTTCTCTTGTTTTCTGAATTTTAGGGAATAGAGTTTTTCTGAGATTCTCACCAGTATCTTTGCCTTTGTCAAAGGGTTATTGCAACTTACTTCTGTTTCTTGCTGTCTAACTTTTGTGGTTTTCCCATATGAGTTATGAGGTTGAAGTGGATTTTAAGTGGATATTTTTAATGTAGGAGTTCACTAATTACTATTAGAAGCATCAGATGAGCTCAGAACAGTAATAAAATTTAATATCACCAGTTATTTATGTGCATAAGAAAATAAGTCGCAAACATAAAATTAAAAACAGTTCTAATGACCATAATATCAAAAGCAAAATACTTGGGAATTTTTCAAGAAATGTGAACACTTGAACATTTAACATGGCTTGTTTTTAGAAAATATACCATAATCCCTAAGCCACCTTCTTTTTTGTGGTGACCTTAACTCATAGAAAAAAGATAGGAATTAAAAACTTCCCCCTGTGATCCTGAGGACACGAGTTAGGTATGGTCTACCAGTGAGCTCTAGCATCATCCCATTTTTCTTTTTCTTTGAGATATGGTCTTGCCAAGTTAGTGAGGCTAGACTCAAAGTTGTGACCCTCAAGGCTCGACTTCCAGGGCAGCTCGGGTTACATGTATGTGCCATCACAACCCTGGTAGGAATTAGTCTTTTTTGTTTTCTTTAGTCATAGTGGACAGAGTAACTTATTTTATATATTTATTTTTATATGGTGCTGAGGATTGAACCCAGTGCCTCACATGTGCTAGGCAGGTGCTCTAACCCTGACCCCAGACCCAGGGATTAAATTCTTGACTTTAATATTATAGGTTGGCTCAGGATAATATCTAGGTTTGCAAACATGTATAATGTCCCCATTTTGTGAGTAGAAGGTAGAGGCCACAATGAGAGAAAATATCTATCCTTATCCTTGGAAGAGGAACATGAACTGTGGATTCACCTGCAACTTAGTATTAGAGGATTTCCCAAATATTAAAAATATAAGCAAAAGAGACATGAGGTCAGGGCTCGGAGGAAGGGGGACTAAGTATTTCAAATTGTGAGGCATCAAACTGAGAAAAACAATACTAAGGTAGCTGGGTATGGAGAATAGAGTCCCTCCCATTTAACTGTAGGATCAGGATCCCAGAAGATATATAAGAAAACAAACCATTTACTGGGTACATTTTAAAAAGATGATCATGGGTAGGACTTGGTCAGAAGTCATCATTATCACACCCTACCCACATGCCCACACACATTACTTTCTTTTACCTCTTCCCCTCTTTAGCAGTCAAGTCAACATCCACTCCTCAAGGTGCATCCTTGCATGAAGAGAAAGGACTGAGCCACAGTACCCTGGGGATCACAATGGGTACATCTTTGCCCAGCTTATGGCAGAAACCAGCAAAGGAATGGCAGAGTTCATGAACATCTCTGTCTCCTTTCTCTCACAAACAAATAACTAGAGATTTCAACTATAAATTGATGGATGAAGTGAAATTGGGAGTATTGGGGTCAAATATTTGGAACACTGAAAATATAAAAGTTCAGCAGCCTTGATGTCTTATTTCTTTTTTATCTTTGTTTTTGTTTTTAATGCTGTGGATTGAGCCCAGGGGCACTCAACTTCTCAGCAACATTCCTGATTTTTTTGTAACTTAGTTAGAGACAGGGTTTCACTGAATTGCTTAGTCCTTTCCTAAGTTGTTGAGGCTGGCTTTGTATCAGGCTCCAGAGACACTGGAATTACAATCATGCACCACCACACCTTGTTAATGTTTTATTTCATTATTTGCACAAGACTAGTTTTTCATGTAATATAACCTACTGAATGCTCTCAAAATATTGCATTTTGTGAAAAATTCAAAGAGACAACGTATTACCTTTATATTAACAAACTTAAAGAATATGTTTTTCTTATGCCTTGGCTTCTTTTCACTTGATAAAATCAGGTTATGACATAGTTTTCTAGTTTCTTTATTCTTTTTTTTTTGGGGGGGTATAATAGGGATCGGTCCAAGTATCACTCAACCACAAAGCCACTTCCCCAGTCATGTTTAATTTTTTTTTTAGACACAGGGTCTCACTGAGTTGTATAGGTCCCTATTAATTTACTGAGTCTGTCTTTGAACTCGTGAATTTCCTGCCTCAGCCGCCCAAGCCATTGGGATTGCAGGGATGTGCCCCCACTCCCAGTTTCTTCATTCTTTTGTAGTTGTTGCTTTCTTTTGTTACATAAATTCAAGTTGAATAACATTATGTGTAACAATACAGATATAGAGAAAAGCCAGTGGTGTAGGTAAGCAATTGAATATATCAACCAGAAAGCATATTATATATTCACCATGGTGTATTACTCAACCATCAATACAAACTCCTCTAATGGTCAGCAAAATAGATTAAATTGGATGATGTCATGCTAAGTGAAGAAATACACAATAGTGTCACATCTCATATGTTAACTAATATAATATCATGTGCAGTACAATAATGATTAGTATGGCTGAGGAGTGCGTGGGGGGGCATCAAGGGCAGAAGAGGATGTTGGGATATTATGAATACATGTATATACATATATATAAACATCACACTGAATCCCATAAGTATTTGCAATTGCTATGTGATGATAAAAACCATCATCTCTCATAATTATCAAATTCTGCAATAAGAACACAATCCTGCTGTCTTTTGGAATTTCCATTATATGATGCAATATTATTGATGAAGCTCCCTGATAACAACCAGGCTCTTCCTACACATCTATTCTATTTTATTCCAGGCTCTGAACATAGAGTATACAATTTATTTCTGCACCTGAATAATCTCACTTAGCCTAAAGTCCTCCAGTTTGTCTGTGTTATTGGAGAATATTATTTTGTTTCTGGGGTTTGGACCCAGGGTTGCCTTACCTGTGACAGAGATCCACCATCATTATCTTTTTTCAGTTTTAAGACAGAATGTTACCAAACTACTAAGGCTAGCCTTCAAATTTTGGCAACACTGCCATATACACCATCCTTATTTTAAAGTTGAGTAATAAGTGAGGTTTGGAGGCACATTTCTTTTGTCATGCTAGGGACTTGATAGGCTGAGGGAGGAGAATCATGATCTTGGAGCCAGCTTCACATCTTGTTGACACCCACTGCACCTTAAAAGACCTTGTCTCAAAATAATTTTTTAAAAATTGAAAAGGTTATATATGTATGTTGATACATTTATGTGTAAACAGAATGATAAATCTCTCTTTCGCTTTTGTCTGTAATATACCATAGGTTCTTCTTCCTGAGTTACTCTTTGGAAATTTAGGTTGTGATAGTATTGCAGTTAACTTGGGAGGGTAGATATTCCTAAAGATGGACTTTATTTCCTTCAATTGTTGAAGTGGTTAATGTCAGCTGTCCATTTGAGTGGATTGAGATACCCATAGAATTTGTGTGGACGATCTCTGCAGGTGTCTGTGAGTGTGCTTCCAGAAGGCGGAGTCAGAAAGCATGGGGAATACCTGTAATGAACATATATATTGGTGTACAATAGGTTTGATTTTAAAAAATTAAGAGAAGCAGTCACTCACTTATGCTCCAAGCTTCTTGAAGTCCCCTTTGGGGACTTGCACCATTGGCTCTACCTGGGTCTTTTTAAAATTTTTTATTTGTTTTAATTAGTTATCCATGACAGTAGAATGCATTTATATACTTTGATATATCATACATAGATGGGATATAATTTCTCATTTTTCTGAGTATACATATTGTAGAATCACATGGGTCATACAGTCACATACATATGTACATAAAGCAGTAATGTCTGTTTCATTCTCTCTTATTCCCACATCCCCTGCCTTCCCCTCCTTTCACTTTCCTCTACCTAATGTAAGTTAATGTGATTCTTTTTTTCTTTTGCATTACAATTCTTAATACACATATATACCACAATTTTTGTATCTTTTTTATGTAACATATGTTGACACCCAATTCAAGTCTTCATACATGTATTTTGGATGTATGACACATTCTAACATCCTTGCTAAACCCCGTCCCCCTCCCTTTTCCTCCCACCCCTCTGCCCTATCTAGAATTCATATATTCCTCCTATGCTCCCCCTGCATACTCCACTGTAAGTCAGCCCCCTTATGTCAGGGAAATATTCGGCATTTGTTTTGTTTGTTTTTAGGGGGGGGCATTGGCTAACTCCACTTATTATCTTCTCAAACTCCATCCATTTACATGCAAATGCCACGATTTTATTCTTGTATTGCTGAGTAAAATTCCATTGTATATATATGCCACATTTTTTAATCTATTCATCCACTGAAGGGCATCTATGTTGGCTCCATAGTTTAGCTATTGTGAGTTATGGTGCCATAAACATTGATCTGGCTGTGTCCCTGTAGTATGATGTTTTTAAACCTTTATGCTTAGACTGAGGAGAGGGATAGGTGGGTCAAATGGAGGTTCCATTCCCATATTTCCAAGGAATCTCCATACTACTTTCCAAATTGGATGCATCAATTTGCAGTCCCACCAGCAGTGTATAAGTGTACCTTTTCCCCACATCCTCACCAATACTTATTGTTGTCTTCATAATAGCTGCCATTCTGACTGCAGTGAGATGATATCTTAGAGTAGTTTTGATTTGCATTTCTCTGATTCCTAGAGATAATGAGCATTTTTTTCATATATTTATTGATTGTATATCCTATCCTGACAAGTATCTGTTCAGGTCTTTAGCCCACTTTGATCAGGTTATTTGTTTTTTCATCTACCAGTATCATTTAAGTCCTCTGTCCTGGACCACAGCTGCTTCATTTGCTTCCTCATATTGTGAAGCTTCCAGCTTCTTGGACTGAGCTGTTACCAGTTTCCCAGTGTTGCCATCCTGTAGGCAAACATTTGGTGACTATTACTCCCATGATTATGTGAGTAAATATAATAAGCTCCCTTATGTATACACATGTACATTTTTTGTATATTCTAATTTTCTGAAGAATCCTAAAAATACAGGCATATTCTCAATGTCTGGGTCATATGGCATCTCTAGTTCTAATTTTTTGAAAAACCCCCCTTATAGTATTTTTAACGTCTATTCAAATTTATATTCCTGGCAAGGATGTCCAAATGTTTCCTTTTCTGCATATCCTCTGCAGTATGTGTTACCTACCAACATTTTGAGGATTGTGCCCATAAGCGTGTGGTTATATCTCATTGTGATATAACCTGAAAGCATTAAAATTCCAGAAGAAAATGAGACTTTTTTTTTGCCATTTGTGTTGGCAATAGTTTTGGATAGAATACGCAGAGACTGTACAAGGAAAAATGGCTGAGACTATATAAAGTTAAAAATGCTTCTATACAGCAAAGGAATCAATCAATGAAATGTAAAGTAGACTGTGTTAAAGAAAACCAATTCTAGCCCCATGTCTGAGAAAGCTCAACATCCAAAATATAAGAAACTTACACAACTCACCAAAATTTAATATAAACCTCTCATAACCTAATTTAAATATGCTAAAATACTTAGATTCTGCCCTAAAATTAAACAAGTGTGTAAAGACATATGAAAGTTACTCAAGATCATGTATTGTTACATAAAATGATAATTTAGTTTTTCTGCTTTATTTGTCTCACAGGATTATGAGTACACACTCTCCATCCTTCACGGGGCATTTGAGATCAATTAGCAAAATGCCAGGTTCTCATTTTCCCACATTATGCTTCCTCATTATTCCATGTTAATTGCCAAGAAAACCTCGAGCCTGGAAAACAACAAAATATAGATAAATTGCTAGATAATCATCAACTTTGAAAATTACTTCAGAAATCAATAGAATACATTAGTAGACCCAGATGTGAAGAAATGTAAAATAGACCTACAAATCAACATTTAACTTTACAGCTGCTCAAAAAATACATTCAATTATGCTGATATGGGAGCACATGCCACTAATCTTGACTACCTTGAGGCCACAGAAGGAGGAGGATTTAGGCTAAGAAATTTGAGGCCAAAATGGCAAAAACCTAGCTCTAAAAATTGACCCACCAAAAAACCAAACAGTAATCACATTTTTAAAAAGGAGCCTTCATGGGTGATTTCTATGAAACATGTAATTAGGATCAGTAACAATAATTCATGATCACGTCTAAATGTAGAAGAAGAAAATTGACTAATTCTTTCTGTAAGGCCAGAAATACCAGCTAACACAGCATAAGAATGGAAATTGCAGACCATCTTTTTATAGATGTTGACGCAGATATTCAAAACCCTTAGCAAACTGAGAACAACAAAAAGAATGATTGGACTTCATGACCAAGAGGGACAGTGTCATATGGGAAGTTTCCAAAAATCATTTTGATACAGCAAAGCTCTGGCAAATCACTTTCTAAATTACTGTAAATCCTATGGCCAATTATGACCAGAGGAAAATTCTTTTTCAATCCACTTAACGGCAGCTATGAACTGTTTTCATACTTCATGGTGTGAACTGAAGTATTTATCAATTTATTTTTAGGAAAAGAAAAAAAATGTATGCTTTTCTAACTTATAAATATTGTTTGAGAATATTAAATGGTATTTTATACATCAAAAATCAAATAGCATATGCAGATGATACTATTATTTCTATAATGTTTCTAAGCAATTACCATAAACTAATGAAACATAAGAATTACTTGAATAATGTCATGGGTTAAATGGTCAACATTAAATCATTTAAATTATATACAGTAGCAATGAGCAGTGTTAAAATCGAGGCACAATCCATTCACAAATATAGGGAAAACAATCTAAATGAAAGTATTAACAAAAGAATTGTTCACTGCAAAGTAAAAAATTAAGGTGAAATTAAAATGCAAAAGAGATCATGGAAACAAAATGGGAAAACTGTTAATATTCAATAATTAAAAGTTTGATTTGGGGTTTTAAGGGTTGATAGGCTTCCTCCAGATTAGTGTGTGGGGTGGGGCCAGGCTTCCTCCTCCAATCTGATATGTATTCTATATATATATATGAGTTAAGTTATTAATTGTGTTATTGAGCTCTATAGTTTCTTTATTCAACTTTTGTTTGGAAGATCTATCCAGTGGTGAGAGAGGTGTGTTAAAGTCACCCCAGATCACGTTGTGGTCAATTTGACTCTTGAACTTGAGAAGAGTTTGTTTGAACATAGGTGCCCCATTGTTTGGGGCATATATATTTATGATTGTTATGTCTTGTTGGCATATGGTTCCCTTGAGCAGTATGAGATGTTCTTGTTTATTTATTTTGATTAACTTTGGCTTGAAGTCTATTTTATTTAATATAAGTATGGAGACCTCTGCTTGCTTTCAAGGTTCATGTGAGGGGTATGTTTTTTCCCCAATCTTTCACCTTCAGTCCGTCTTTTCCTGAGTCTCCTGGAGGCAGAATATGGTTGGATTTTTTTTTTAAATCCAGGCTACTAGCCTATGTCTTTTGATTGGTGTGTTTAAGCCAGTAACATTAAAGGTTTCTATTGAGGCATGGTTTGTATTTCCAGCCATCCTTCTTTATTTTTGCTACTTGACTTGAAGTGTTAATTATTCTTTAATTTTTAATTGGTATCTACATATAGGATCCAACATTTTAATTGAATATGTGTAGTGTTCAAATCAGTGCAATTTCTACCTTCTAAAATATCATTTGATTTTTGAAACCTGTGAAGTCTTCTTAGAATGTCCAGAGTCTAATAATTACTTATACAATTCAAACTATGGGCTATAAAACCTAAGAGTTACTTTTCCCTCTTAACTGCTTTTTGACACTCCTTGCCAACTGTCTCTTAAAACAGATATAAAAAGCTTTTCTCATTTGTGGTTCTCTGTGATCAACTTTTTCAGCTTCAACATATGAGTGAAAACATACAGGATTTGTGAAATATGAAAAATCACTAGAAAAAGACAGTCTCCCATGGTAAATCCAGAAAAAAGAATATAAATTTAAAAATTGTAGACTATAATCTGGTGCCTTGGGAGGCTAAGACAGGAGGATGGTGAGTTCAAATCCAGCAACAGCAAGACCCTGAGCAACTTGGTGAGATGCTGTCTCTAAATAAAATACAAAATAGGAGTGGAGACATGGCTCACTGGTTGAGTGCCCATGAGTTTAATCCCTGGTACCCCCCAAAATATATTAGGGTTCACGTTTAGTCACTTGGCCTTAGTTATTTTTTGGTGAGATCTATATATAAATGGCATATGCCAATTCTTATGAATTTATTTTATGTAAGTCAAATATAATATAAATATTTTTATAGTATAAGCTTAAATTGATGTATATTAGCATGTAAAAAAATAAATTAAAAATGCTTTTAGGTGAGGCTGAATGCCTGCAATCAAATTGGCTCAGGAGTCAGAGGATTACAAGGCCAAAGCTCAGTAACTTAGCAAGATTTTCTCCCAATATAAAAAAAATGGATGCTGAGATAGTTTAATGACTAAATGCCCTGGGTTCAATCTGGGGTACAAAGGAAAGGAGGAGGGTTTTAAAATTGCCTTGTCTCAACAACAAAAAGACATATGAACTTAAAAACCAAAAACTGCACTCTATCACTTTTTTGTGACACACAGAATCTGCTTCAATTCATTTTAAACATTTGAATCTTACACAATCTAAGTTTTCTAACACTCAATAAATGACATGTTTTAATCACGTGCGTCTCCAGGCCATTAGATGAATTTAAGATCAGTGTAGCTGAGGAAAATGCAGTCATACAAACTGGAGTGTGCAGGTGCCATGAATTTGCAGTAATAGTCAAGAACTCATGGATGGATTGTTCATTGCCTTGAAACTGCTGGAAAATTGTTTTCTGATGGTAAATTTCTGTTTCAGTATTGGGAAGAACTTAGACCCTTTCCTGATAGTATGCTTCAAAGAAAGGGACACAATTTCATGCAATAATGAGAACTAATCTTCATATAGGTAGTGGCCAGTAGAAAGCACAGTCTGGTCATTCTGCTAGCTCCAGTTTTGAACCACAATCATCACTAAATGATGTGCATCAAGTATAATTAAAATTGTGTAAATGTACCATGGTAGTGTTGTGAAGAAATATCTATAGTAATGTCCCTGCTGAGGCTCCATTGTTGTTAGGAAGAATCCTGGGGAATGGGAATGATTCATAGATGACTGAAATCCTGAGCTATGTACCTTCCCAGCTGTGCACATTATGCCTGGCACAACATAGTCCAGGAGATCATGAGACATAACACAAACTCTCTGACATCAAGGAGGTAATCTGAGAAACACCTCTCAAACAAGGGTCTACGGAGTGATACTTCCAGCTTGGTCCATGGATGCCCTATTGTACTGGGCATTCATGTCCTTTATGTACTGGATAAATAAGCTGCCCCCTAGAGTGGGCATTCTTTGTGGAAGGATATGTAAATCACAGGGAATCTAACACAGATTTCTGAAATAGGTTACATTTGAGGAATTCACATATGGTAAGAAGAAGGAAAGGCCAAGTGAGGAGATGAGAAAAAGCAGATCACATTTAAAAAAGAAATTTTCAATAAAATAAAATCACAAGTTTTGTTTGTTAGAGCTGATAGTAAAGACTCCCTCTAGTATCTGGATCCAGGAAAGAGTCATGTTAGATATGGTGCTCTCACTAAAGTCAGGGGAGGCTGTATGATACATGCACCATCATCTGTGTTGCAACCATCTAGTGAGGACTGCTCAGGCAGTGGACACGAGCTGGTGGTCATGACAGAAGTAGGGAGAATTACAGGAGAAGGATACCCCGCTGCAAGTTAGGGTTATCTGGACCCTCTGGGTGGGCACATTCAAGAGTGAAAGTGAGAGGAAGAAGCATCTCTTCTCCCATATGCAGTGTGAGCACCATCCGGTTCATAACGGGAGAGTAAATAGGACCTGTCACCCCTAACAACACATGTGCAGACTTACAGCTTGGGGTTGTCCTCATCTCACAGCTCAGCTTCACCACTACTGCCAACCCTCCCCATGTCTTCTTTGTGTAAACTAACAGACAAAAGGGAGATGGAGAATTGAGACTGGTCTTGCTACAGGCAAGTGGGCGTGGGACTGATGTCAGCCTTGGCAAAAACCTCTTACTTGTGCCTCTTTGTGTGCTGGGAATCGATAAATAGCACTAGGGAGAAATGACTGACACCTCAGAGAGGGCGACACCATCACCCAGCCCCTCTGCTGCAAAACACACCCTCCAGTAACACAATGAGCAAACCCTGGGCAAGACTTGACTGAATGGTAGCTCTTTGTGAGAAGTAGATATGGGAACCATGGGTTGCTTTTGTAAATTGTCAGGGTTTGAAAATACAGCTCAGGGTTAACACTTACAGCTATGATATTTATATTACTATTATTTTAAATTTCTCCTGAGAAAAGCAACTAAAAGAGAAATTGTTCTTTAAAGTCAAGAAAGAAGAAGCCCCAGAGGTGCTTCTCTGTGGGCACAAGTGCATGGAGTACTGCCTATAGGGCATAGGTTAAGGGTGTCTGAGTGGCAGGCCACCCCCTATGCTAGGCGTGTGAGTGGCAAACTGCTTACCCCATCGGCACAACTCTAGGCACGAGGCCATGTGTTGCAGTCCCACTCATTGATTGTTCACTGTAAAGACAGTTAGCAGACATTACATTGGTGGCTGTCTATATTTTGCTTCAGCACTGCCTGGGTACATATACATGGTAAATGCACAATAAAATCAGGTCTGCTTCCTGATTGGTCTCTGGAGGACTTGATTAGAGACTCCACAGCCACACACTCCTCTACTCTGTTCTGTGGACATCTTCAGGGATGAGAGAGCTTAAGCACTTCTCTGCAGACCCCAAGCTCTCGTTACTGGGAAATCCATATGATCCTGCAGGAGGGTCCATTTTCCCTGACTGATATTTTGATGGAAGAGTCAAGTTCTTCTTTCAGCTGTCCTGCTTTATCTTGTTCTGTGTGTCTTGGGGTCACATTTATCTGTGCATGCTAATGACATAAAATATTGAATTTTGGAAAAAAATCTAAAAGTGACCAGGGCAGGATGGATTTCAAGTGTCCTGAATGTTCCTCTAAGCAAAATTAAATTTACACATTTCCATTATTAGATATTACAAAAGGTTTTTAGTTATTAAAACAGAATGGAATAATACATAAAAATATTCTTCCAAATTCTTGTGAATTATATTCACAAGCCTATAATTTGCCACCATGAATTGGAACTTACCAGCACATTTATTTGATTTTCTAAAAGACTTAATGTACTTCCTTTTGATCACGGTCCCTTGTTTGACATTTACCAACTGAAAGTTCTTAACCATGTGAGATTCCACTCTATAAAATGAGGTTTTGAATGTAGAACCTCATTTCCCTCTAAAGATTTAAAAATGTACAATTACTCAAACAATAATTGTTCTATGAGTTATGAAGATGACCAAAGCAAGATTATCAATCAAAATATTAAAAGTTATTAATTCCCTGGTAATAAGTATACAAATTAGTAGTATTTAAAATCTCTACATGACATACCATATGTAAGTTATGTCCCATGAAGTTATTAAATTGAAAATTGAAGAAGTAAAACTGACATTCCCTATAAGAAAAATTGACTCATTTTAGCAGAATCTCAAAGAAGCAAACATCTTTAGAAGACAATATCCTCATTACACCATACAGAACATGGTCCTCTGGGCTCCAACAGTTCTAATGAGCCCAGAGGACCATGTTCGGTATGGTGCAAAGAGGATATTGTCTTTTAAAGATGTTTGCTTTTTTGAGAAGCAAAGAAGCTACTGGAAAAGCTCACTAGTAGATTGAATTCCCTCCTCCAATTTTTTTTTTTTTTTTTTTAGAATCCACACTAACTCTGCATCTGAGGACACAGAGGTACTTTGTCACCTGAATAAGCTGAGCAGAGCACAAACACTTGTAAGTTTTATGGAAAGGATGTGTTTAAGTTCTGTCTCTGCAGATTTGTAATTTTAATGTCTATATAAAGGCAAGAAGTTCCCACTGGAGAACACAGAACTGTGGCTGCCCCAGTGGGACATGTCATCTCTCTCAATTTTATTGTCTTCTCTGATGGATAACAGCAATCCAAGAGATCTGGGCTTCAAACCCTTAAAGTTTCCTGGACAGATCTGGAAAAGGATCTTGATTGAGATTATTTTCTCATGTTGATAAGGAAACTTAAATTACTCTAATTCTGGTCCTAAAATCAAATTAGTCCAAACCTGTCCCACAACCTATAATGCCTCTACTTTGATGTGAGGGACTCCTGGAACCCCCATAATTTCCCTGAAGCCCTGAAATGTGTGATGGGTGCCTCTTTCCTAGTTTGCACATGGAGCACACATTCTTGGGGGTAGTGATGGTTTGGTAAGTCATCCTTTCAAAAGTGACAGTCCTGTGGCTCAAGCTCTAAGTGAAATATTAAAATTAAGAAAAGAAGAGGAAGACCTACAGGTCACATGTTGTAGAAATCACAGGCAGATGGAATCTAGTCAGAGCCGAGGCAGAGTCCGAGCTGGAGTCCACTCTAAGAAACCTACATGATCAACTCCACCTTCTCTGAGAGTAAACCATGTAAAAAGCAGGCTCAGTATCCTGTGTACTGTATATAAATATACATAAAAGCATTAACACGCTATATTAAAAAGGATACCCATTATCTGGAGTCAAAAGAAAGGACATATATTTCAAGCAGACCCACTTATGTTCCAGTTGTAGAAATCAGAAGATAGTTCTTGAACATTGCAATTATCAACAAGTGAAGTGTAAGTACAAGCATGATAATGAATTAAACATTTGTTTTTTCTAGAGGTAATGGAAACTTGGACTAAATGGAAATATATAAAATGAAAACTAATATCCACAGACAGAAATTTCACATGGATGGGATGAGGGAGGTTGGAAAAGTGAAGAAGAAAGTCACAATAATTGCCAAAGCATGAGACCTCCAAAGCTACATGAGAGTGAAACATAAAACAGGAAAAGAGTGCACGTCATTGAACAAGTATTTCAGCACATGCACAGTTAGGAGAGACACATCAAGGGCAGAGGAAAAGTATCTCCTCATGCAGCTCCCATCCTGGACCAGCCACATGAAAGTTTTGTGCCTTTGGTGAATTAGGCTCCACCTTACTCACTGGCATAGCCCATTAATCACCAAGATGCCACCTGCAATACTGTCCCTCATATACACTCACTTCCTGGGAGGCTTCTGAATGAGCCATGGCACAGGGTTGGCCAGTACTCCCAACTGAGTGGAGCCAAGAAGAGCTCTTTGGAGAGGTGGAGAATTGCATACCACACCTTTGTTGTAATGTGGACATGCTGTTAATTAGGTGTTGTTGAGTCCAATTTCTTTGTAGCCATGATTTTTCATAGAGAGGAAATTAATTTCATCACTAATTGTGAGGATTAGGCCAAAACATACTGAACAAGTGGGTTCCAACCAGTTAAAGAAGGCTCTCTGGGGAGCTGGGCATGGTGATATTTGCCTGTAATCTCAGCAGCTTGGAAGGCTGAGGAAGGAGGATCATGAGTTCAGAGCCAGCCTCATTGAAAAAAAATTTACTAAGCAGATCAGTGAGATCCTGTCTCTACATAAAATAGGGATAGGCATGTGGTTCAGGGGTTGAGTGCCCCTGAGTTCAATCTTCGTCATCATACACCCCCCAAAAAGAAGAATGTCTGGGGAGTGAGTCTCAGGCTTTGGATTTATAACAGCTTTCATGGAGGTTCTAAAGTATAGAACTAGTATAGAATAAGTGTTATGGGCCAAGCTCTGGGTTGGATGTGCATGCATTTGAATCCAGGCTTTTATACATATATGTGTGTGTGTGTGTGTATGTGTGTATATATATATATATATATATATATATATATATATATATATATATATATATATATATTATAGATTTGAGGTTGATCTATTGATAGAATATTTCCTACACAAGGCATGTATGTGCTTTATTTAAAGTCTGAAATAGATTTATATTTTAAATAATCTGCAGCTACATATTGAAAAATAATAGTCATCAGAAAATCATGTATGTGAAGCTAGATCATTTCATGACTCTTTAGAACATGTAGATCTATAAGGCAAGAAAGTAAGAGAAACAATAAAACTGAAACATTCATGAACTTGGGATGCCATTTAAAAATCTGAGGTGAATGTTGGTCCATAATCTGACTTCCATAACAAGACCGCTACAGCACAAAATTTAAAAATCAAGAATAAATCAAGGGGATAGATTCAAACTAAAAAGCTGCTTCTCAGCAAAAGAAACAATAATGTGAAGAAAGAACCTACAGATTTTATACAAATATTTACCACACGTAATTCAGAAAAAGCACTAATGTCTAGGATAGATAAAGAACTCAAAATTAACACAAACAACAATAACAAAAACCAATAAACAAATGGACTCTGTAACTGAACAGACACTTTACAGAAGAAATATAATCCATTAGCAAATATATGAAAAAACACTCCACCTATCTAGCAATTAGGAAAATGTAAATCAAAATTACTTTAAGATTTTATCTCACTTCAGTCAGAATGGCAATCATTAATAATACAGGCAACAATAAATGTTGGTGAGGTTGTGGGGAAAAAGGAACACTCACACATTGCTCATGAGATTGACTCCAAATTAGTGCAACCACCATGGAAAGCAGTAAGGAGACGCCTTGAAAAACCAGAATGGAAACATCATTTGACCCAGCTATCCCTCTCTTTGGACTATACCCAAAGGACTTAAAAACAGCATACTACAGGGAAACAGCTAAACCAATGTTTATAGCAGCACGATTCACAATAGATAAACCATAGAACCAACCTATGTTTCCTTCAACAGATGAATGGATAAATAAAATGTGATATATGTATATATATATATATATATATATATATATATATATATATATATATATATATATATATAATTTCCTCCACCAATGGAATATTACTTAGCTTTAAAGATGAATGAAACTATGCCATTTGGTGGTAAAATGATAGAGTTGAAGAATATCACGCTAAGTGAAATAAGCTGCCCCCCCACACACACACAAAGGCCAAATGTTCTCTCCAATAAGTGTATCCTAATTCACAATGGGGGTGGGGAAGAATAGTTGTTTTGATTAAGTAGAGAGGAGTGCAGGGAGGGGAAGGAATATGGGGATAGAAATGATAGTAGAATGAAACAGACATTACATATAATATATAGAGATGCTAAAGCACTCAACAAGGGAGGGGGAGAGAATAGAAATTCAGTGGATTAGACAAAGTTGGATTGAAGGGAAGAAAAGGGAAAATGGGAATACAAATGACAGTAGAATGAATCAGACACAACGTTTCAATGTTTATATATAAATACACCACCAGAAAAGGTCCACACCATGTACACCTCAAGAATGTTATGCTAACTAAAATGAGTTTTACTCCATGTATGTCAAAATTTGCTCTACTATCAGGTATACATAAAAAGACTAATAAATTTTAGAAATGACAAGGGAAAATTTGTATACTGAGAAGGTTTGTGAGTTAAAAACTCATCAATGAATGGTAATGGCATTAAGGTTAAATAAAAGTATAAAAGAGTACCTTGAGCCCATACAAAACAACAATTGTAAATAGAGTTGCCCAAGTCAGTCTGCGCAACTATCAATTATCACAAAATTTTTGGTTTACAACTCTTTTCTATTTGTTTTACAAAGCAGCATAAGAACAATACTAACAAGTGTAGCAGAGAGGAAACATTACATAGCAGTGTTATGAATACTATAAATAGTGCAGTGTGCACTCAAAGCATTCTCAATTTCCTCCCCCATGCAATAAAAAAATCATGCAGTTGAAAGATACACTAGTTACTGATTAGATAACACATACATGTGTTTGTGACATTCAGTATGTGGGCAGCTGCTCAACTTCGCAGGTCAGATCCAATAGATAAGGAAGACAATCTCTTCACACAAGACAATGTTTCCTAGAGTAATACCATTAAAGCAAGAGAGAAAGCAAACCTGAAAGACACAGGCAACTGTATTGCCAGACTAGGAAAACCCAACCACTGAACCTATGTACTGGGGAGTCCCAAAGAGCTTTTCAGGGTCCTGACTGGGAAGTGCTGTGAACAGCATCCTCTCCACAGGTGAGAGTCTGAAGTCTTGTTCTAACTTGTATTGAAAGTGAGGCCGAATAAATACAAGTTAGAACAAAGAAAACTTCATTCTAACATCTTTCATGACCTGGTGATCCCCTGAAGAACACCAAGTCCTCCCAAGAACAGGTCAGATACTAGAGGAGGGAGTGAGAGCCTTGAGATGACTAAATAAATTGGGATTCCAATGAGTGAGCCACCCAGCCAGATGCACTGAGAAATCAGCATTCTTTAGCTGTTTCATCAAGGATTGCAGACATCATTCAATCAAGAAAAGGGAAGATCTTTAGTATTTTTCCTTAGACCTATAGGACTGAATCTTTCCTCCTGGCCTTATAAATAGTTTAAACTCTCATATGTAAAATGAAGCCAGTTTTCTGCATAAAATAATGTGGAGATAAGCATGAAACCTAGATATTTATCCTTTGGAATAAAGAATGGTGTGAATATTATTCTCCTAGAATTATCATTATATTTCAATATTTATTTTCCCAAATAAAGTTAAATGAAATGTTGGTGGGTCGTGTATTTTGACCCAAAAGGCTCACATATGAAGATATTGTTTTTTTTCACTTTTTGAACAGGACTTGTAGATGAGTATAGAGGTTTATTTCAATCAAAATTGTGTTTCTCTCTCTGTGGTGTCATGGGCTCTTGGAGCTATAAGATCTGAGGAGGGACATGGTTAGTTTATACTATCTTATAATTACTGGGTTGCAGAGGGTTCTGGGAGACCATGACACATGCTATCTATCGTATAATCCAATAAGTATAACAAACATTATATTGTAAATTATTAAGTAGAACCAAAGGGTCTACAAAATCAAAATATATAATGAAATTAAAAATGTGGGGACGTAAATGCTCCTATAGTATGTCTTTCTTTCTACACTCATCATTTTACATGTTTCTAGTTACACTTTTCTACTGGGTATCCAAAACTAAAGAAGTGGTCTCAAATTGTGATGTTTTTCCTACACTAGAGGTGAGTATAGTCACCTCAGTGATGAACATCATAGAATTCATGAGGAACTGCATGGTTTCTTCAGTCCAAGAGTCAGGATGGGCCTATGGACCATGTGGATTCCCCAGGAAACATTAAGACCATTTCCCACTTTAGCAACCCTCCTTTATTGTCTGAATATGCACGTTGGCTCCTAGACTCTTGGGTCTTTCTCCTCTCCCGGATTGGGAGCTTGTAGATCCCTTAGGGTGTACTGATACTCTATAAGCTGAAATGTTAAACACATAATTCAAACTAGGGATATCTGGGCATTATTTTAGTATCCCTAGGTCCTTCCTATAACTCTCTTAATTTTCCCATAATTACAAACAAGAGAGTATATAATTTACATAAATAATATTCTCCAAATAATACTTGATTAAACATATGAAATAATTAATGGAGACATTATAGCATTATTTACCCAATAGAATGTTTTACTATTGCATCGATCCATTAGCAAAGTGAATAGTGGGAGATGTGTGACCTAATAACATCATTAAATGCATGACAAGGTTAACATTAAGAAATTCACACTTTATTTAGTAACAAATTGCATCTTTAATGAAATATAAGTAAAAATTCTCTGTAAAACGGGTATGGTGGTCCATGCCGTGACCCTAGCGATGTGAGAAGCATTGCAAGTTCAAAGTCAGGCTCCATAACTTAGTGAAGCCCTATACAACTTAGTAAAACCTATCTCTAAATAAAAAAGAAAAAAAAATCTGAGGATGTGGTTTACTGATTAAGTGCCCCTAAGATTAAGGGGCTCTTAAAAATTAAATTTTAAATTTCATATAAATCTTAAGTGACTTTTGAAATAATAAACTCTGAGTGTTATTAGTATTTCTCCAGTTGTGAAAAATGAGACTTTAGTAATTGTTGATTTATACTAAAATTATTTCCTTTTAGGGATACACAATTCTATACTTGTATTTCCTTATTTCTACAATATCAGCTAAAGATGTTAAGAAATTTTTCAGCAAATGTCAAAAGCAATTACCCATTTTCTACATTTAAATGATTTTTTCCACCTAGGTCCCAAATACTTCAAGGATGGGCTATAGATAAGAAACTTACTAAAATCTTTATATCTGTCAAGGTGTTTTTGTAAATATTTTGCTGTTATCTAAGGTATGCACTTTGGACAAATGCTATTCCACATTTGCTACAGATATGAGGTCAGAAATTCAAAAATGTCAGAATTTTGAATACAGTCTTGGACACATTCTTTGGGTTTCTATATGCTATAAATCCTCCAGTGTTTTAAAAATGTTTGATCAATGGCCAAAAGCTTTGCAAAAATTTTTCTGCATGTCCTCTTACATGTATGAAATCTGAGGTGCTGAGTACAGTGAGAACAACTGTTGGAAACTCTGAAACCTATTTTACACTTTTATGATTTCTTTGCTATCATATCTCTGGTGTGACATAGTGTTGAACTACTGTGAAATAAGGGTTGATTCATCCTTAAAGACCCTGATGCAACGTTTTCACTTGTAAAGCTTCTCTCCATTATAACATCTATAATGTTTAGTAAGATATGATCTTCAATTTGAAAAGGTTTGCCATTATTCACATTTTTAGGACTTCTCTCTAGTATGGGTTCTCTGGTGTCGAGTAAGTATTGATTTTTTATTAAAAGCTTTGCCACATTCTCTACATTTGTAGGGCTTCTCTCCAGTGTGGATTCTCAGGTGCCGAGTAAGTACTATTTTTTGATTAAAACTTTTGCCACATTCTTTATATTTGTAGCACTTCTCTCCAGTGTGGATTCGGTGGTGCTGAGTAAGTGATGATTTTTTACTTAAACTCTTGCCACACACTTTACATTTGTAGGGCTTCTCTCCAGTATGAATACTTGTGTGCCAATTACGCTGTGAGATGCTATTAAAAGCTTTGCCACATTCTTTACAGCTGTAGGGCTACTCTCCAGTGTGAATTTGCTGGTGCTGAGTAAGTGATGATTTTTTATTAAAACTCTTGCCACACACTTTACATTTGTAGGGCTTCTCTCCAGTGTGGATTCGCTGGTGCTGAGTAAGTGATGATTTTTGATTAAAACTCTTGCCACACATGTTACATTTGTAGGGCTTCTCTCCAGTATGAATTCTGTTGTAGCGATCAAGATTCGACTTTGTATTAAAACTTTTGCCACACACTTTACATTTGTAGGGATTCTCTCCAGTATTAATTCTCTGGTGATTTTTAAGGCTTGGTTTTTGACTAAAAGTTTTGCAAAGTTGTTTACATATGTGTGGCATCTCTTCAGTGTGTGTCCACTGGTGACAAATAAGATTGGAGCTTTTATTAGAAGTTTTGTTACATTCTTTGCATTTGCATGGCATATCTCCTGTATGAACACTGTGATGTTGAGTAAAATTTTTGAGTGTGTTGCATTCTTCACATTTGTAGTTCTTCTCTGCCGAATAAGTTTTTGGTGTTGAGTAAGAGTTGAAAATTTTTTAAAGCTTTGCCACACGTTTTACATTTGCAGGTCTTTTCTTCAGTATAAATCCTCTGATGCTTAACAAGTTATAACGTTTCACTCAAAGTTTTTCCACATTCTTTAAATTTATAGGGTTTATCACTATCATAGTATCTACTGTGTTTAGAAGGTGGTGAGCAAGCCGATGCTTTGATATATGTATATATATATTTATGTGTGTGTGTGTGTGTGTGTGTGTGTGTGTGTATGTGTATATATATATACGTGTGTATATATATCTCAATACTAGTAGGAATACATTAAATAATTTTACAGATATTAATTGTTTATGGTGTATTTTGGCTATAAAATTTTTATTGCAAATACAGACTAATAATTGGTTTTGTCCATTATAATACGATGTTTGAACTTTACTCTCACCTATATTTTCCCATTGTTTCCTTAGTTGTAAATAGTCAAGGTCACACTTTCCATATCTTCTCTCTCTCTCTTTTATTCCCTGCTCTGGTAAAATTTCTTGAGGATGATGAGAAGTCATGGCTGAAATAAATAAAAAAATAAATAAAAAACAATCATGTTTACTTACTGTACTGGGATGAGTATATTTTGCAAACATAGGAAACTATAGCAATTAAGGAACATCAGCACGGGAGTGAATTATTCAATCCATGTCCATCATTACGGCAGAAATATATATGAATCAAAGAAAAATCTACACAGAAAAATACATTGAGAAATTTTCAAATCATCTTACTGTTCACAGTATCCAAGATGCGTACATTACTGTGAAGAGTAATACAGTAGAGGAAAATGCATTGTGTTACACAATGCCTTTCCTCCTTCACAATATATTTTAAAAATTTACCAACTTTCTTCTGCTTCATTAGAAAAATATGAAACATGCAAATATTTGGGGACTGTTCAAAAAAGGGGTTCCTGCTTACCACCAGAAAAAAACACAGCTAAGTCAACTGTAACAAAAGTTATGAATTAATCCAAGGGAATAGTAAATTATCATTTAAATGAAGTTTACTGAACTAAACCAACACACAAAAACAGAATAAAAATTAGTCAAAAATTGTTAATAGTAATAAGCAGAAAATGTGTGTTGAAAGATTTTCTTTAGAAAATGTCTGAAAATGTCAAGGAGGACGCAGCAACATAGGAGGTTGAGCCAGAAGGATCAAAATTTTAAGGCCAGCCAAAGTAAAATGAAAAAAAAATAAAAAGTGGGAAATAATCCTTGTGTTTATTAGTACTAGAAAGAAAACTTATCTCAGAAAATAGGAAAAATAAAACATCCAAGCAACTCAATTATCACCAAGTTGTAAAGACTCAAAGCAGGTATTAAACTAAGTTTTTAAACTCAGAATATTGAGAGCATCCAAGAGAAAAAGATGGGTCACCTAGAAATGTGTAACTATATAATTGTGAAATCCTTACTTGAAACTTCACAACACAGAAAGGAATTCAGGGCTATTTTCAAAAAAATGAAAGAATAAAATTATCACCCAAGACATTATATTCACAGCTACTATATTTCAAAAGAGAAGGAAAAAAATGACTTTAAAGATATAAAAATGCACACACTACTCATCAACACTAGCTGTTCTCCACAAGTACGAAAGGTAATCCTTCATACTACAATGTAAATGTGCCCAGCAACACAAGTCATATGAAATTTTAAACATGTCTTGGCACAAACAATTCTACTGTATCGTAATGATGGTTCACAAAATATGTAAGTTTGCAATAGAATTTGAAAGAAAAAAGCATAGAAACAAAAGTGTAAATAGGTGTGTATATATATATATATATATATATATATATATATATATATATACACACACACACACACACATACATACATACATATATCTGTAACAATAATATAATTTTGAAAGGACACATATTCAATTTTTTAATAAAGTGAAGTCAAGTTGAAACTCATACAAAGTATGTGAAGGAGATAATTCAGTTGTAAGATTTTTTTAGTTGCCCAATGCAAGATTACAAAATTCTGATCAAAACAAACTTTGGTTATCTGAATTAACTCTAAAAATTACAACTGTTGGTAGTCCGCAGGATACTCTAAATCTAAAAAACACACACATAGGATTCCAACATGGCGGCGGGCGCAGAGAGATCAAGTCCCTTACCTCTTCAGCTTTGCAGGCATAGGGAGTCGTGAACAACCTAAATCTGTATGCTCAGGATCACTAGGCAATGCTGAGCTGACGTGGATCTGGAGTGATCAGTCTGGGCCTCTCAGAGCACACACTAAGCCCGGATCAGCTGAATTCAAGCTCCCGTTCGCCTGCTTCCCGCAGACAAACAGCTGTGACTCAGCAGTAATCCATCCGGCTGAAACAACTGGTCAGCCCTTCTGATCCTACGGAGGTAAATGCCTACCGAGCCTTCATAGGTAATGGCCACAGGTTTGAAACGGGGCTTGGGAGAGACAGTAAGGACCCACCTGTTGCATTGGTTGCCCGGCAAAGGGAAACGAACTGTTGCCATTTGCAAGAGACACCACCATGGCAGAGAACTGACGTCATCAGACTGCGGCGGAGGAGATAACTTCATTGAAACCTGTGGCTACAGGTGTGTAATTCCCTAGCCTTCCCTCTCCACACATCGGGGAAACCTTAAGGGCCCCTCCCAGCTCTCCCGTAAGGGCCCCTCCCGGCTCTCCCGTGAGCGCAATAGCCAGCCCGAGGGAATCAGAGGTGGCGCGGGACCCGCAGCGTGGAACTACCGCTCCCACAAGGGCTGACAGCTGAGGTCTCTTGCAAAAGCTACCGGGGGCGTGGCTACTGGAGGGCAAGTAAAATACACTGAGGATTCTCAGCCCCAAGCTCTACAAACTTAGGGTCTGACGGAATGGCAAACAGGGAGAGTGTGCCCAGTCGTTCATGAAAACAGGGCTCCCGGGAGCAGCAGACCTGGCGTGTAGCCAGCATTGTGGTGAGCGGCACCCGTGAGAGGGGCCTGGCTAGAGGAAAAGTGGGAAGTGACTAGACACAAGAGGAGGCCCTAGGCACTCAGGATTTGAGACTCGCCCAGTCTGGGAGGAGCTGCTTCACAGTGATTGGTTCCCGTTTATTGACAGAAGAAACTTGGCCTGGTGGGCACAGCGCCACCTACTGGAAAAGAAGTTAATCAAACTAAGACTGCATTTATTATTATTTTTTTCTTTTTTTTCCTTTCTCTTTTTTTTTGATTTGGGTTTTTCTTTCATTTTCATTTTTCTTCCTTGTTGTTTTATTAATTTTTTTTACAATTCTTTTTAAATTTTTCTTTCTTCTAATTTTAATTTTAATTTATTTTATTATTTTTTTAAAATTTTTTTCTTTTTTATCTCCTATTTTTTTCTTCTTTTGTATTTTCATTTCTTTTCAATTATCTTATCCCCCCTTCCTTGAATTCTACCTGCTTACTCTCATTCTCTTTAGTAACTTCTTTCCTTCCCTTCTAATACCTTTGCTCCCAAGCATCAAATTAATTTATAGGAGTAAACAGTAACTAAGCAGTCAAACAGAACAAGAAGTAACATGAGCAGCTTCAAAAAGCAAGGAAGAAAAGGAGTACAAACAATGCAGGACAGCCTAAATATTCAGGAGGACCTAGAGTCATCAGAAAAATGGTCATATAAAGAACTCAAGGAACACCTTAGACAGATGGAATGGAACCTTAAGGAGGATACAAGACAGCAAATTCAAGCAGCAAAAGAACACATTGAGAATGAATTACATAAACAGCTAAAAGAAGAAGTTAAGCATCTTTATCAGGAGATAGAGATTATAAAAAATAATCAAACAATAATTCTAGAAATGAAGGAAACGATAAACCAAATTAAAAACTCAATTGAGAGTATCACTAACAGAGTGGAGCAAGTAGAAGCCAGAACGTCAGATAATGAAGACAAAATATATCATCTTGAAAAGAGTCTAGCCAACTCAGAGGGGCTGGTAAAAAATCATGAGAAAAACATCCAAGAGTTATGGGATAACATAAAAAAAAAACTTATGAGTCATCGGGATAGAAGAAAGTACAGAGATTCAAACCAAGGGAATGAGCAACCTGCTGAATGAAATAATTACAGAAAACTTTCCACAAATAAAAAAGGAAACAGATATACAAATTGAAGATGCATACAGGACACCGAGCACACAAAATCACAGTAGACCAACACCAAGACACATTGTTATGAAGATATCCAATATACAGAACAAAGAGAAAACATTAAAAGCTACAAGAGAAAGGAGACAGATTACATTCAGGGGTAAACCAATAAGGTTAACAACGGATTTTTCACCACAGACACTGAAAGCAAGAAGGTCATGGAACAATGTATTTCAAACACTGAAAGACAATGGATGCCAACCAAGAATTCTGTATCCAGCAAAATTAAGCTTCAGGTATGACAATGAAATAAAAATCTTACATGATAAACAAAAGTTAAAAGAATTTACAGCCAGAAAACCAGCATTGCAAAGAAGCATTTTGAGCAAAACACTACACAAGGAAGAAATGAAAAACAACAACCAAACCATCAGTGGGAAGTGCCTCAGTAAAGACAGAGGGCAAGGGGAAAGATAATCATGGAGAAACAAAATAAATTTGTTAAAAAAGGATAAATAATCAAACATGGATGGAAGTACAAACCATATATCAATAATAACTCTGAATGTTAATGGCTTAAACTCTCCAATAAAGTGACATAGGCTGGTGTCATGGATTAAAAAAACAAATCCAACAATATGCTGCCTCCAGGAGACACATCTGATTGGAAAAGACATACACAGTCTGAAGGTGAAAGGATGGGAAAAAATATACCACGAACACGGTCCTCATAAGCAAGCAGGGGTGGCCATCCTCATATCGAATAAAATCGACTTCAAGACTAAGTTAATCAAAAGGGATAAAGAAGGACATTATATACTGTTAAAAGGAACCATTCACCAACAAGACATAACAATTATCAATATTTATGCACCAACTAATGGTGCTGCGACATTCATAAAACAAATTCTCCTCAAGTTCAAGAATCAAATAGACCACAACACAATAATTATGGGTGACTTCAACACACCTCTCTCACCATTGGACAGATCCTCCAAACAAAAGTTGAATAAAGAAACTATAGAACTCAATATCACAATCAATAACCTAGACTTAACTGACATATATAGAATATATCAACTATCATCAAATGGATATACTTTTTTCTCAGCAGCACATGGATCCTTCTCAAAAATAGACCATATATTATGCCATAGGGCAACCCTCAGTAAATATAAAGGGGTGGAGATAATACCATGCATTTTATCTGATCATAATGGAATGAAACTGGAAATCAATGATAAAAGAAGGAAGGAAAAATACTACATCACATGGAAAATGAACAATATGTTACTGAATGATCAAGGGGTTACAGAAGACATAAAGGAGGAAATCAAAAAATTCTTAGAGATAAACGAAAATACAGACACAACATATCGGAATCTATGGGACACAATGAAAGCAGTTTTAAGAGGAAAATTCATCGCCTGGTGGTAATTCCTCAAAAAAAGAAAAATCCAACAAATAAATGAGCTCACACTTCATCTCAAAGCCCTAGAAAAGGAAGAGCAAAACAACAGCAAATGTAGCAGATGGCAAGAAATAATTAAAATCAGAGCGGAAATCAATGAAATTGAAACAAAAGAAACTATTGAAAAATTAACAAAACTAAAAGTTGGTTCTTCAAAAAAATAAATAAGATCGACAGACATTTAGCCATGCTAATGAAGAGAAGAAGAGAGAGAACTCAAATTACTAACATACGGGATGAAAAAGGCAATATCACAACAGATGATACAGAAATACAGAAGACAATTAGAAATTATTTTGAAAACCTATATTCCAATAAAATAGAAGATTGTGAAGACATCAATGTATTTCTTAAGTCATATTATTTGCCCAGACTGAGTCAGGAGGATACACACAATTTGAATAGACCAATATAAATGGATGAAATTGAAGAAGCCATCAAAAGACTACCAACCAAGAAAAGCTCAGGACCGGATGGGTATACAGCGGAGTTTTACAAAACCTTTAAAGAAAAATTAATACCAATACTTT
This sequence comes from Spermophilus citellus, assembly GCF_964194105.1. Lineage (NCBI taxonomy): Eukaryota > Metazoa > Chordata > Mammalia > Rodentia > Sciuridae > Spermophilus > Spermophilus citellus. The sequence continues at coordinate 100,777 of NW_027672738.1, read as the reverse complement.
TCAAGTTATTTCAGGAAATAGAAAAAGAGGGAGCTTTTCCAAATTCATTCTATGAGGCCAACATCACCCTGATTCCGAAACCAGGCAAAGACACCTCAAAGAAAGAAAACTACAGACCAATATCTCTAATGAACCTAGATGCAAAAATCCTCAATAAAATTCTGGTGAATCGAATACAAAAACACATCAAAAAAATTGTGCACCATGATCAAGTAGGATTCATCCCTGTGATGCAAGGATGGTTCAACATACGGAAATCAATAAATGTTATTCACCACATCAATAGACTTAAAGATAAGAACCATATGATCATCTCGATAGACGCAGAGAAAGCATTCGACAAAGTACAGCATCCCTTTATGTTCAAAACATTAGAAAAACTAGGGATAACAGGAACTTACCTTGACATTGTAAAAGCTATCTATGCTAAGCCTCAGGCTAGCATCATTCTGAATGGACAAAAGTTAAAGGCATTCCCTCTAAAATCTGGAACAAGAGAGGGATGCCCTCTATCACCACTTCTATTTAATATAGTTCTCGAAACACTGGCCAGAGCAATTAGACAGACAAAAGAAATTAAAGGCATAAAAATAGGAAAAGAAGAACTTAAATTATCTCTATTTGCAGATGACATGATTCTATACCTAGAAGACCCAAAAGGGTCTACAAAGAAACTACTAGAACTAATAAATGAATTCAGCAAAGTGGCAGGATATAAAATCAACACGCATAAATCAAAGGCATTTCTGTATATCAGCGACAAAACTTCTGAAACGGAAATGAGGAAAAACACTCCATTCACAATATCCTCAAAAAAAAAAAAATAAAATACTTGGGAATCAACCTAACAAAAGAGGTGAAAGATTTATACAATGAAAACTACAGAAACCTAAAGAGAGAAGTAGAAGAAGATCTTAGAAGATGGAAAAATATACCCTGTTCATGGATAGGCAGAACTAACATTATCAAAATGGCGATATTACCAAAAGTTCTCTATAGGTTTAATGCAATGCCAATCAAAATCCCAACAGCATTTCTTGTAGAAATAGATAAAGCAATCATGAAATTCATATGGAAAAATAAAAGACCCAGAATAGCAAAAGCAATTCTAAGCAGGAAGTGTAAAGCAGGCGGTATAGCGATACCAGATTTCAAACTATATTACAGAGCAATAGTGACAAAAACAGCATGGTACTGGTACCAAAAAGGTGTGTGGACCAATGGTATAGAATAGAGGACACAGAGACTAATCCACAAAGTTACAACTATCTTATATTTGATAAAGGGGCTAAAAGCATGCAATGGAAGAAGGATAGCATCTTCAACAAATGGTGTTGGGAAAACTGGAAATCCATATGCAACAAAATGAAACTGAATCCCTTTCTCTCGCCATGTACAAAAGTTAACTCAAAATGGATCAAGGAGCTTGATATCAAATCAGAGACTCTGCATCTGATAGAAGAAAAAGTTGGCTCCGATCTACATATTGTGGGGTTTTCCTCCAAATTCCTTAATAGGACACCCATAGCACAAGAATTAATAACAAGAATCAACAAATGGGACTTACTTAAACTAAAAAGTTTTTTCTCAGCAAGAGTAACAATAAGAGAGGTAAATAGGGAGCCTACATCCTGGGAACAAATTTTTACTCCTCACACCTCAGATAGAGCCCTAATATCCAGAGTATACAAAGAACTCAAAAAATTAGACAATAAGATAACAAATAACCCAATCAACCAATGGGCCAAGGACCTGAACAGACACTTCTCAGAGGAGGATATACAATCAATCAACAAGTACATGAAAAAATGCTCACCATCTCTAGCAGTCAGAGAAATGCAAATCAAAACCACCCTAAGATACCATCTCACTCCAGTAAGATTGGCAGCCACTATGAAGTCAAACAACAACAAGTGCTGGCGAGGATGTGGAGAAAAGGGTACACTTGTACATTGCTGGTGGGACTGCAAATTGGTGCGGCCAATTTGGAAAGCAGTTTGGAGATTCCTGTGAAATCTGGGAATGGAACCACCATTTGACCCTGCTATTGCCCTTCTCGGACTATTCCCTGAAGACCTTAAAAGAGCATGCTACAGGGATACTGCCACATCGATGTTCATAGCAGCACAATTCCCAATAGCTAGACTGTGGAACCAACCCAGATGCCCTTCAATAGATGAATGGATAAAAAAAATGTGGCATCTATACACAATAGAGTACTATGCAGCAATAAAAAATGACAAAATCATAGAATTTGCAGGGAAATGGATGGCACTAGAGCATATTATGCTTAGTGAAGCTAGCCAATCCCTAAAAAACAAATACAAAATGTCTTCTTTGATATAATGAGAGCAACTATGAACAGAGCAGGGAGGAAGAGCAGGAAGAAAAGATTAACATTAAACAGAGACATGAGATGGGAGGGAAAGGGAGAGAAAAGGGAAATTGCATGGAAATGAAGGGAGACCCTCATTGCTATACAAAATTACATATAAGAGGTTGTGAGGGGAATGGGAAAATAAACAAGGAGAGAAATGAATTACAGTAGATGGGGTAGAGAGAGAAGATGGGAGGGGAGGGGAGTGGGGATAGTAGGGGATAGGAAAAGTAGCAGAATACAACAATTACTAATAGGGCATTATGTAAAATTGTGGATGTGTAACCGACGTGATTCTGCAATCTGCATTTGGGGTAAAATTGGGGGTTCATAACCCACTTCAATCTAATGTATGAAATATGATATGTCAAGAGCTTTGTAATGTTGTGAACAACCAATTTAAAGAAAAAAAGAGCTCTCTGAGGTCTCATTTATATGGGTGCTCCCAAAAGTCCACATCTCCTAATACCTTCACCTTGGAGATGAGGGTTCCAACATATGAGTTTTGAGTGACACTGACCCGTCAGCATTGAAGGGAGCATGGGATCACTGGAGTGGGAGTAGTAACAGAGCTGCCCACAGATCCTTCCGATTTTGTTCACATGATCACCCAGCTAAAGCCACACACATGCAAGGTCCAGAGACAGCTCAGGGCAAATAAATAAATAAATAAATAAATAAAAACACACATACACGGAAAGCAAGAGGATATAAGAAGGACACATACAAAGGTGACCGAACACAATCTGGGCTGTCCAAATTATTGTACACAAAACATAGTTTAAGACAGTAATAGGACATAGAAGACGTTTTAAATTTAAAAATAACCTTTGAGAAGAGGTAAAATAGAGAAAAGGAACCTTTCCCTAGGTTCTGAATTAAGAGTAAATACATTCACAACAAACATCCTACTTTCCAAACACACAAAGAAAACATTGAGAGAGTTGAATGTAAACCAAGAATCACTGTCATACTGAAAGACATCAATCCCCACTTACTGGAAAGGGAATTACAGTGAAGCAAAATGGTAATTACAAAGCATAAGACTTTGAAAATATTTTGAAACTATTGTAGACTTATAGAATCTTTGTTCTTAATCACAAATGGGATATTATGCTGGATAGACCAATTTTATCTATTAAAAAAAGGTTAATAAATATTTTAGTGATAGTTATTTTTTAACCAACATTGAATAAATATTTGAAGTCAAAAGTGGTAGGGATTTTCAAAAATCACCCAATATGTGTCAGTTGATTGAACACTCTTGGGCATGCTGTTGTTCAAGAATTGAAAGATAAAAATTAAAAGATGTTTATACTACTTAAAGTTAACTAGAGGCTCCAGGTAATATTCATTAAACTTGCATTGTTAAAAAGGTTTTTTTTTTCTTTGCAGAGAAATCTGTTAAATTATATGAATATCCCACAAAATACAAATAAGAAGACTTTTCCCTGCTAAAAAATATACTAAAAGTTACAGCATTCAATTGGAAATGCAGACATGGAGTTAGGTAAACGGAGTTCTTAGTGAGTGTGGCAATAAGCCCTCACATCAATAGCAAATTAAAAACATTACACTTCAGTTTTGTTACAATGTTATTCAACAGAGCCATCATGGGGGATGCAAACCAAATATCCCTTGAAAAGAATGGATGAGCCAATTTGAAATATAGAAACAATAAAACTTTAAAGTTAAGAAATTTATTCTAATTATATATTTTACAAAATGTATGTACACTAGGTTAACTGAAATGTCACAGAAAGAATACTGCAGAATTGTAGAACATGACAACATCTCTAAACTAAAGAAGCAGCTTTCTGAACAAAAGAGAATGGTTTTGTGATGGGGAGACTTTTTTTTTTTTGAGATGCAAACTTTTTAAAGATATATTGCATAACAATTTGAATTAATGTTACTTAACTGTATATTTAAAATTTTGGAGGCAGTAAGTTTTATTTTGTAGTTTTGATTATAATAATAATTACAAACTTTCATAAAAGATAATTGCAACATTTCTCAAAAAGCTACATTTAAAATAATGTCTTTATTATTTATTAAGGTCTTTATCCTATAAAAATCAACAAACTAATCAATATACAAATGATGGCCATGCATGTAATCTCAGCTATTAGGAAGTCTGAGGCAGAAGAATTGCAAATTCAAGACATCCTCAATAACTTAGTGAGAACCTCTCTCCAAATATGAATGAAAAGGAGCTTGGGGTGTAGTTCAGCATTCGAGTATCACTGCCATCAATCCCATCAATCCCTATATGTAAATCTACATTTACATATAGAAAACTTCAATTTCTAAGTACATGAGCAGAATGAAAAGCCAATCAAGATAAAATACAAAAGTCATAGACAAAAGAGGCTTAATATTTATACAAGCAAAAGCATATATAATATGATTGGCAATACAAACCAGAGTCATGCATATCTTAATTTGTAAAGCAATTAACTCATATGAGGAAACCCCGTCTATAACATGGAACCCTCTGTACACAATTAAAAACATTGAAAAAATTAACCAACCAAATTGTAAATATCCACAGATGTATTATTTTACAAATCCTCTTATTCAACTACAACTTACACCATCTCTCAGAAGAGCAATCTTTGTCCATCTTGACATTCATTCTGTGGCAGATAATTTCACAGAAAATCCATTAAACATATTCAGAAAGAACTCTGATAAGGAAATTTTAGTGGAAAAAAATGTACAAATAAGTTTAGAGTAACTTACTTGTGTTATTAATGTATTATAATGGGTTGACCTAGAGGTCTTGAGAAATGTGCAAAAATTTCCTGCAAATAATGCAAGAAGGGTTGGCATTGTTGACTAGTGGTAGAGTGCTTGCCTGGGTTTGATCCTCAGCACCATATATGAATGAATGGGAAATTCATTAACAACTAAAAAATATTTTAAAACGTTATGGAAGTGCTGTCAGATAATATTGACACTCACAAGGCAAGGGGAGTGTTTTGCTGTTAATTTGAATGTTCCGATACATTACTGGAGGAAAAGCAGGAGACTAGGTAATTTTAAAGCACAAAACACAGGACAGGTTTTTCTATGATAACAAGAGAAAGAAATCAAGGCTTCTCAAAATTCTTTTCTGTTGAGTAACTTCTCAATCAACCTTTTTTAATTTAGGCTTCCTCCTCTACCTCAACTATGTCCTCTGCTATATGTGGGCCACAGGATTTGACATCACTGCATTCCTCTAAGGAAACCATATGTCAAGTGAAGGATATATATCATGCCAACAAAAAAAACATTAAGGATGAAAAGAAGCATCATTAACATTTTTTTGTCAGCACCAAGAACTACCCCATCTTCTTTATTGATAGCATAAATGTGAAACTCATTCTTGTGGAGAAGTTCCCAAAATATATAATTCAAGGGAAGAAAATTAAATAATGATAATTAGGAATTTTGAAGTAAAGTTATGCTCACCCACAAAGAGCAGGTTGCTGTAGGTCTCCAACATCACATCTTTATATAAATTCTGCTGAGCAAGATCTAGGCATTCCCATTCCTCCTCAGAGAAATTAATGGCCACATCCGCCAATGTCAATGGCTCCTGAAATAAAAATTGGTAGATCAATAGCACATGGACCAAACCATTATTCACTTTTTAGTTTGAATTAAGAGTTAGTAGAACTGACTGTTGTGCAGGAGAATGACTTTATTTATGTAAAAATATACTTTCCATTATCGTTCCATTGTCTAATTCAGAGGAAAATACATAAGTGCAAAACAGTGTGTGTGTGTGTGTGTGTGTGTGTGTGTGTGTGTGAGTGTGTGTGTGTATATTCCATATCAGAGTGAAGTTAAGGATATATACCATAATCCAAGCACTGAATAAAAGCCCAACTCCTAACTTTCCTGCTATCAGTGAATGTGAAATTTGGTGGACTTTACAGATGCAAATCAGACTTGTCAAAGATATTCTCATAAGGAAATTGTGCACAAGGGAGACAAAAAGACTTGTAAAAAAGATTTTGAAAACAGTCTGGTTCCTATTCTCTCTGCTTTATATCCATGAGATAGACTGAGCTCCCAAAACAATTAGTTTCAAGTATCATCCATGACATATTCCCAATGTGTAAAATATTCATATAATATTAACGTTTGGAGACATGTAAAGTGACACTTCCACCTCGTGAAAAGACAAACTTGAAATATTTCAAGTTCTATAAGCAGTTCAATGAGTGAATAAGATTGGTACAATAGAGGCCCAGACAACAGGACATAAGTGTTCAAAAGACTGAGGCAAAGAAATGGTTAATAAAAGAAAAAAATACCTTTTGATATAATTGTAATGGAAAAATAATAGTAACAATAAGTTACTTAAGACTCATACAACCAAGTAAATATAACCAAGGAAAACGATGGTTTTGAGAAATACATAATAAAATTATTAGTCATAAGAGGCACAGGACTGTCAACATCTGTGTGTGCAAAAGGAAGATGAGATCAGTAAGACACACCAGAAGTGTCCACACGGGTTTTCTGCATGTGGATGCATCCTAATTACTTAAACAAGCTACTTTATTGGAACAATTACCTTGACACCAGAGCATAGTCACCCCATCTACACAAATAACTAATTAAAAATCTTCAATAGCAAAATGTTTACATAACTGAGCGAATTGGAATTGTATGGTATCAAGATTTTATGAAAGAACAACAACAAGAAGACAAATCAGGTTAGTAGATGATTAGAGTCACTGTTCACACAACACAAAAAATAAAAATCCTGACATGTTAGAATAAATATATTTTCAAAACTGCGGAGCACCCTCACTGTAACACTGTAGCCTTCTGTGGCTCATTCCTAAGAAATGAGTGAGGTAATTCTGGACAGCTAAGAAAATAAAGTCCACACACCTCAGATACCTTTGGCAAAGAAAGGAAATGCTTAGTCTTCCAGAGTCACAATTCTCACCAGTTAACAGACACATAGCTGCAGTCAGTTATAAGTCACTTATAAGTCTGATGTCACTCATAAGTCCCAGAATGTCATCTACACTGCTGATCAACTTCCTGTAAGTTGGTGGACCCTACAACTACCAAACACAGAAAGGAGCATTCAATATTAAGTGTTAGTTATCTACAACTCTAATAAATGATTAAACACAACCATGATAAAATCCTAACAAGTTTTTGCATAAATATTGAAAAATTGGCTTCTAAAGGGTATATGGAGAAGGAAGGCATATAGAGTGGTCAACAATTCTGTAGAATAAGTTTACAGGACTGAAATATTGGATGCTGAGGTGTACTATGAACTTAAAGTAACCCAAAAGGTGAGATATGTGGCAAGGAGTATACAAACATATTAGTGGAATAGAACAAAATCTAGAAAGAAACTCAAAAAAATACAAAAAAATGGGAGGACTTCACTGGAGATGATATAATATTTTTAATTAATTATGAATAACTTGGCATCTGTCTGCAAAGAAATGAATTTGACACAGAACTTGCAACTTTTAAAAAATGAAATCATTCATCTGAAAGAAAATGTTAAATTTGTAGCTTGTGTCAGACAACAGATCAGAAATTCTATATGGCTTTGTCCTTGACATGAACATTCAAAGCCAGAAGCAGCATTTATAAATGAGAAACTTAATGAATTTTTATTCTGTTGAAAACTTTCTGTATTTTGAAGTATGCTATAAACTGAATGAGAAGAAACTAGATGAAGTATTTGCTATATATAGCACTGGGTTTGATCTTCAGCACCACATATAAACTAATAACAAATAAAGGTCCATTGATAACTAAATAATATTTTTAAATAATATTTTTAAAAAACACTGAGCAAGAAAACAATGAGTTTCAAAATGGCACTATCACATATAATGATATTAGAAACTCATAAGGAGCAATAGTAAGAATAATATAATTAGAAACTATAATAAATATATACAGATCCATGGAGATGAGATTTGTGTATCTATTTACATCTGTTTTTCTATAGACTTCTGTATATGTACATACTTAGATTTATAATTATTGATATATAAATACAGAATTACGTAGTTTAAGCATATATCTTAAAAAACCTTTATTATAATTCATTCACTAATAACTTGTATATAATTTATGAATAAATACAGAATAACTTGTAAGGTTTTCACTTAGAGATATTTACACAATAATATTTTATGGAGTTATGGTCGTAGTTAAGTGGTGCAGAATTTGTACAACTTGTGCAAGACCTTGGGTTTGATTACAGCAGCACAAAAACAAATGCAATAGTTTCCACTAAGGCCATTATAACATAGTGACATTTGACAGATATTTCAGTCATTTTCTTGGAAAACCACAGAATTTAGTGGGTTTCTGTGTCTCCTATATGTAGTAGAAACTTCAATGACTGAAAACTTCTACTTGAAATATTTTTACCAACACCCATTAATTTCTAATGTCATTAAGTTAAAACAATCAATCATGATCCTCGTGTACCTAAAGCATAATTTTTATTTAAACTTTCATTTTTACTTTTCTTTGTTTCTACTTAGTGCCCAGCCTTTTTTACTTTGGAATTCATAAAGTCCCCAAATTATTCCTCCTGTTCAAACACCATGGTTCCAAGAACTGTAGCTGAAATGTACAAACTGCCCCCTTAGGGAATCTAGACTGATAGCCCTGCCATGGATGAGCCCATGTATCAGTACATTCTTAAAAGTCAAAGCCATAAGGAACAAATTGTTATACATTTTTTCTTTCTAAGGTTGTTGTCTAGTGAACAAACCAGTATTAAAATTTACACAAATCTAAAAATGTAAGAAAGCAGATTTAAAATTGACAAGGGATGCAAAAATTAAAAATAATTCTTTGGGAGAATGTAAATAGGTGTTAGAAGGAACTGATTTTTTATGTATAAAAATATCAGAAACTAAACACTGGTGATCATTTTACAACATTGTGACTACTGTATAAGCTATGGGATTGTAACCTTAAAAATTGTAAATTAGATCTTAATTATATTTTGCCAAAAGAAAAGAAAAGTTTTTGTAAGAGGAACAAGAAAAATGTCAAAAACATAGCAAAAATAATAATTATAAAATAATAAAATATTTCAAAAGGCAAACAAAAATGCAAGTGATATTTGCCCAATAAATAACACTATTTCCATAATGAGAAACATTTATTTGAATATGCTACTGTCTATATATAATGATCAACAGTGGATTGTTTTCTTATGCCTGACATATCTGTATCAGAAAAGCATGTCCGAGTAGCCATGAATATTAGCTATCTGTAATTTTAATTAATAGTTTATTTAGATAGAGCCACATTTTTTCCTAGCATCCCAATTCACCATAGCCAAATTATGGAAGCACTTCCCATTATGGACGCAGTTCCCAATAGATGAATTGAGTAATAAAATGTGATACACACAATGGAGGTTTTAGTCAGCTATCAATAATATTATTGACAAATGTCACAATTTAAATGGACAGAAATTAACAACATCATGCTATGTGAAATAAATCAGACTGATCAGGGGTCAAATGTTTTCTTTCACATGCAGCATCTACAGCAAAAAAAAGGGAAAGGAGAGTTGGATATCATAAATATATAGGAAAGATTAGTGGAGTAAGAGGAGATTGGGTGGGAGTGACAGGAAAGGAGAATATCAAATATAATACACACATACCACTGTGAATTCCACCTTCCTGTATATGGAGAAAGCATCAACCATAAATGAATAAATAGATTAATAAAATAGATGAAGGAGAATATTGGGGGAAAATAATGAAGGGAAAAAATAAGGTAATGAGAATTGAAAGGGATTAAATTAATTTAACAAAAGAGGTGAAAGCCTTGTACAATGAAAAGTGCAACATGCTAAAGAAAAAGAATTAAAGAAGACCTAGAAGATAGAAAGTTCTACCTTGTTCTTAAATAGGTAGAAGTAATATTGTCAAAATGACCATGCTACCAAAAGCACTGTACAGATTTAATGCAATTCCAATCAAAATCCCAAGACATTCCTCATGGAAATAGAAAAATAAATAAAAATTAATCCTGGAAAAACAAAGAGACCCAGAGGACGCAAAGCAATCCTTCAAAGAGGAAGGCAGGTGGCATCACTATACCACACCTTAAACTATACTTCAGAGAAATAGTAACAAAACAGTGTGGTACTGGCACCAAAATAGACAAGTAAACCAATGGTATAGAATAGAGAACACAGAGAATAACCTATATAAATACAGACATATAATACTAGACAAAGGTACCCAAAACATATTGGAGGAAAAATAGCCTTTTCAACATATGGTACTAGGGAAAGTGCAAATCCATATGCAGCAAAATGAATTTAAGACCCTCTCTTTTATCATGCACAAAACTCAAATCAAAGTGGATCAAGGACCTAGGAATTAAACCAGAGACCCTACACCTAAGAGAAGAAAATATAGATCCAAAACTTCATCATGTCCAATTAGGCCCCGACATCCATAATACGACTATTATAGCATAAGAATTAAAACCAGGAATCAATAAGTGGACGGATCAAAAGTAAACAGCTTTTAAGCAAAAGAAACAAGCAGTGAGGTGAAGAGACATCCTACATCCTGTGAGCAAATTCTTACCACTCACATGTCAGATACAGCCCTCATCTCTAGGGTATATGAAGTACTCAATCTTGACACCAAAAAAAAAAAAAAACCCACACACACAACCATATAACCCAATGGATAAATGGACCAAGGAACTCAACAAGCATTTCTCAGAATATGATATACAAATGAGCAACAAATATATATGAAAAGTTCAACACAGCAATTAGAGAAATGCAAATCAAAGCTAAGATTTCATCTCACTCCAGCCGGAATTGCAGCTTTTATGCATATAAACAATAAGTGTCGGCAAGGATGTGGGGGAAAAGGCACATTGATACATTGCTGGTGGGGATGCAAATTGGTGCAGGCAATATGGAAAGCAGTATGGAGAGTCCTTGGAAATCTGGGAATGGAACCACCATTTGACCCAGCTATCCCACTCCTCAGTCTATACCCAAAGGGCTTAAAAACAGCATACTACAGGGACACAGTCACATCAATGTTTATAGCAGCACAATTCACAATAGCTAAACTGTGGAGTCAACCTAGATGCCCTTCAGTGGATGAATGGATAAAGAATATGTGGTATATATACACAATGGAACATTACTCAGCACTAAAAATGAATAAAAACATTGTGTGACAGTAAAGGAATGGAGTTGGAGAATATTATGTTAAGTGAAGTTAGCCAATTCCAAAAAACAAATCCTATGTATTTTCTCTGATATATGTGGGGTGACTCACAGTGGGGTAAGGAGAGAGAACATGAGAGGATTAGATTAATTCTAGATAGGGAAGACGGTGAAAGGAAAATGGATGGGGAAGGGGATTAGCAAGGATGGTGGAATATTATCAACATCATTATTCAAAAACACATGTATGAAAATTTGAATTTGATGCCAACATACCTTATATACAAACAGATATGAAAATTGTGTTATATAAAGGTTGTAATGGAGAAAGAAATAAGTACATGTATAATGGCATGAATTAGCATGAACATACTTTTTTATGCAGAGATATGAAAAATTGTGCTCTGTGTGCAATACGGATTGTAATGCATTCCACTGTTGTCATGTATTTAAAAAATAAATAACTTTTTAAAAAAGAAAGTTATTGGAACCCGTTGGGGACACTCTAAGCCTACGGGGTAAAGATTGTAAAACCTTGAAAACACAGAGATGGAAGAGAAGATGCATGAACAACATGAAAAAACAAGAAGAATGTGCCCCAAACAAAGATGCTACATTATTAGAATCCATGGTCAGAACATCAGGAGAAAAAAACAGAGAAGGAGTGGAGGAGGTACATAATTTTCTGTGAATTAAAGGATGATATCAGAGCAAATACAGGCAGCAGAGGATCATTTTGATAAAGAGCTACATAAGCAAATACAGAAAGCAAAAGATTCCTTCAATAAGGAGATAGAAATTCTGAAAAAACAAACAAACAGATATCCTTGAAATGAAAGGATATGAAATGTTAAGAGCTTTGTAATGTTGTGAACAACCAATAAAAAAAAATAAAAATAAATAACTAAAGAAATTATCCTGTATTTTGCTATTTCAAAAAAAAAAAAGAAATCAAAGAAACAGTAAATCAAATTAAGAACTCAATAGGCGTCATCTCCAACAGAATAGATCACTTGGAATACAGAACCTCCGACATTGAAGGCAAAATATATAATCTTGAAAAAATGAAGTTGACCCCAGTGAAGATGGTAAGAAACCAGGAGCATAGATTCAAGAATAATGAGATAACACGAAAAGACCAAATTTAACAACTATTGGGATAGAGGAAGGCATAGACATCTACAAAAATGGACAATCTATTCAATGAAATAATATCAGAAACATTTCCAAACATGTAGAGTGAATTGGAAAATCAAATACAAGCAGCATAAAGGACACCAAATGAACAAAATCACAACAGATAAACACCAACGCACATCATAATGAAAACACCTAGCATGCACGAGAAGCAGAGTATTTTAAAAGCCACAAGAAAAAGGAATCAGATTATATATGGGAGAAACAAATTGGAATCTCTGATTTCTCAACCAAGACCCTGGAAGCTACAAGATCCTGCAACAACATATACCAAGCTCTGAAAGAAACAGATGCCAAAAAAGAATCATACCCAGCAAAATTAAATTTAATTAGCAATTGAATTTTGATATAGATGTTATTTTTCTGACAAAATAACAACCTTCCATGACACACAATACTTGAAAGAATTTACAACTAGAAGGCCTGCACTACAGCACATCCTTGGCAAAACATTCCATGAGGAGGAAATGAAAAACAATGAAAATTAGAAAACGGAAGTGTCCCTCTAAATGAAAAACCTAGTAGGGCAATAGCTGGGTCAAATGGTGGTTCCATTCCCAGCTTTCCCAGGAATCTCCATACTGCTTTCCAAATTGGCTGCACCAATTTGCAGTCCCACCAGCAGTGTACAAGAGTACCCTTTTCCCCACATCCTCACCAGCACTTGTTGTTGTTTGACTTCATCATGGCTGCCAATCTTACTGGGGTGAGGTGGTATCTTAGGGTGGTTTTGATTTGCATTTCCTTGACTTCTAGAGATGGTGAGCATTTTTTCATGTACTTGTTGATTGATTGTATGTCCTCCTCTGTGAAGTGTTTGTTCATGTCCTTGGCCCATTTGTTGATTGGGTTGTTTGTTTTCTTATTGTCTAATTTTTTGAGTTCTTTGTATACTCTGGATATTAGGGCTCTATCTGAAGTGTGAGGAGTAAAAATTTGTTCCCAAAATGATGTAGGCTCCCTATTTACCTCTCTTATTGTTTCTCTTGCTGAGAAAAAACGTTTTAGTTTAAGTAAGTCCCATTTGTTGATTCTTGTATTAACTCTTGTGCTATGGGTGTCCTATTGAGGAATTTTGAGCCCGTCCCCACAATCTGTAGATCAGAGCCAACTTTTTCTTCTATCAGACGGAGAGTCTCTGATTTGATATCTAGCTCCTTTATCCACTTTGAGTTGACTTTTGTGCATGGCGAGAGGAGGGGATTCAGTTTCATTTTGTTGCATATGGATTTCCAGTTTTCCCAGCACCGTTTGTTGAAGATGCTATCCTTTCTCCATTGCATGTTTTTAGCTCCTTTATCAAATATAAGATAGTTGTAGCTTTGTGGTTTAGTCTCTGTGTCCTCTATTCTGTACCATTGGTCCACCCGCCTGTTCTGGTACCAGTACCATGCTGTTTTTATTACTATTGCTCTGTAATATAGTTTGAAATCTGGTATCGCTATACCACCTGATTCACACTTCCTGCTTAGAATTGTTTTTGCTATTCTGGGTCTTTTATTTTTCCATATGAATTTCATGATTGCTTTATCTATTTCTACAAGAAACGCCATTGGGATTTTGATTGGCATTGCATTGAACCTATAGAGAACTTTTGGTAATATCGCCATTTTGATGATGTTAGTTCTGCCTATCCACGAACAGGGTATATTTTTCCATCTTCTAAGATCCTCTTCTATTTCTTTCTTTAGGGTTCTGTAGTTATCATTGTATAGGTCTTTCACCTCTTTTGTTAGATTGATTCCCAAGAGCACACTACAGGGATACTGCCACATCTATGTTCATAGCAGCACAATTCACAATTGCTAGACTGTGGAATCAACCCAGATGCCCTTCAATAGATGAATGGATAAAAAAAAATGTGGCATTTATACACCATGGAGTATTATGCAGCACTAAAAAATGACAAAATCACGGAATTTGCAGGGAAATGGATGGCACTAGAGCAGATTATGCTTAGTGAAGCTAGCCAATCCCTAAAAAGCAAATACCAAATGTCTTCTTTGATATAATGAGAGCAACTAAGAACAGAACAGGGAGGATGAGCAGGAAGAAAAGATTAGCATTAAACAGAGACATGAGGCGGGAGGAAAAGGGAGAAAAAAATTGTAATCACATGGAAATGGAGGGAGACCCTCATTGTTACACAAAATTACATATAAGAGTTTAGGAGGGGAATGGGATAACAAACATGGAGGGAAATGAATTACAGCAGATGGGGTAGAGAGAGAAGAGGGGAGGGGAGGGGAGGGGAGATAGTAGAGGATAGGAAAGGGAGCAGAATACAACAGTCACTAATATGGCAGTATGTAAAAATGTGATGTGTAACCGATGTGATTCTGCAATCTGTATTTGGGGAAAAAATGGGAGTTCATAACCCAATTGATTCTAATCTATGAAATATGAAAAAAAAATAAAATGCTACAAAAAAATAAATAAATGAAAAACCTATCAAAGAGCAAGTTAAATACCAAAAATAAACAAAAAATAACTGAGAATACAAATCATGTATCAATAATAACCCTGAATGTTTATTTCTAAAACTCAGCAATCAAAAGGCTGGCAGATTGGATTTAAAAAGAAGACCCAATAAGATGCTGCCTCCAAGAGACTCATCTCATAGGAAGACACCCACAGACTGAAAGTGACAGTTTGGAAAAAATATATATCACTTGGGCTGGGGCTGGAGCTCAGTGGTAGAGTGCTCACCTAGCATGTTTGAGGCCCTGGGTTCGATCCTCAGCACCACATAAAAATAAATAGATAAAATAAGGATGAAAACCCCTGCTTGCTTTCACAGTCCATGTGAGTGGTATGTTTTTTAATATTTATTTTTTATAGATGGACACAATATCTTTACTTTATCAAATAATGTGGACTTCAAGTGAAAGTTAATCAGAAGGCATAAAGGAGGACCTTTCATACTGCTTAAGGGAACCATACACCAACAAGATAGAACAATTATAAATATTTATGCCCCAAACAATGGAGCATCTATGTTCAAACAGAATCCTCTCAAGTTCAAGGTCCAAGTAGACTACAAGACAATAATTCTGGGTGACTTTAACACACCTCTTTTACCACTGGATAGATCTTCCAAACAAAAGCCAAACAGAAATTATAGAACTCAATAATACAATCAATAACTTAGATTTAACTGACATACATAGACTATTTCATCTTTCAACAGGTGAAGACACTTTCTTCTCAGCAGCAAATGGATATTTCTCTAAAATAGACCATATATTATGCCACAAAGCAACTCTAAGCAAGTACAGAAAAGTAAGGATACTACCCTGCATTCTATAAGATCATAATGAATTGAAATTACAAATCAATGATAAAAATAGAAGATTCTCCAACACCTGGAGACTAAATTATATGCTAGTGAATGAAATATGGGTTGCAGAAAACATCAAAGTGGAGATTTAAAAATTCTTAGAGGTGAATGAGAATACAGATACAACATATCAAAGTCTCTGGGACACTATGATGGCATTACTAAGAGGAAAGTTCATTGCATGGAGTTCATTCCTTAAAAAAAGAAAAAGTCAAATAAATGACCTAAAATTGCATCTCAAAGCCCTAGAGAAAAAAATGAATCAATACCAAAAGCAGTAAAGAACAGAAAATAATTAAAATCAGAGCTGAAATCAATAAAATTGAAACCAAAGAAGCAATTAAAAATTGACAAAATGACTGGGAATGGAACCACCATTTGACCGAGGTGTCCCACTCCCCAGTCTATACCCAAAGGACTTAAAAACAGCATACTACAAGGACATAGCCACAATGATTTTAGCAGAACAATTCACAATAGCCAAACTGTGGAGCCAACCTTGATGCCCTTCAGTAGATGAATGGATAAAGAAAATGTGGCATTTGTACACAATGAAATATTACTCAGGAATAAAAGAGAGTAAAAATCATGGCATTTGCAGGTAAATGGATGGCAATGGAGAAAATAATGCTAAGTGAAGTTATCCAATTCCCCAAAACAAATGCCCAATGTTTTCTTTGATATATGCAGGCTGACTATAGTGGGGAAGAGAGGGGGAGCATGGGAGGAATAGATAAATTCTATTCAGGGCAGAGAGGTGGGAAGGGAGGGGCCAGGGAATTAGCAAGGGTGGTGGAATGTGATGGACACCATTATCCAAAGTACATGTATGAAGAAATGAATTGGTGTCATCATACTTTATATACAGAGATGAAAAATTGTGCTGTACATGTGTAGTAAAAATTGTGATACATTCTGCTGGCAGATATTTTTTTAAATTAATTGTTTTTTTAAAAAAAATTTTCAAAATGAAAAGTTGGCCCTTTGAAAAAATAAATACATTTGATAAACCCTAATCCATGCTAATGTAGAAAAAGAAAAAATCTCCAATTACTAAAATCCATGAAAAAAGGAATATCAAGATGAACATTAGAGAAATAAACATAATTTGAAATTATTTTGAAAATTTGTACTCTGATAAAACAGAAAATATTGAAGACATCAACAAATGTCTAGAATCATATAGTTTATCCAAACTGAGTGAGGATGATATATACAAGTTAAACAGATCATTTTCAAGCAATGAATTAGAAGACACCTTTAAAAGTCTACCAACCAAAAAAAAAAGCCCAGGACTTAATGGATACAACACCTTCAAAGAAAAACTAACACCAACAATCCTCAAATTATTCCATGTAATTGAAAAAGAGGGAACACTTCCAAACTCACTCTATGAGGCCAATATCATGTTTATTCTAAAATCAAAGACACATCAAGAAAGAAAACTTCAGACCAACCTCTCTAAAACACAGATGAAAAAATTCTCAATGAAATTCTGGCAAATAAAGTACAAAAACATATCAAAAAGATGGTGCATCATGATCAAGTGGAATTCACCCCAGGGATGCAAGTTTGGTTAAACATACAGAAATCAATAAATGTAATTCATTGCATCAGTAGATTTAAACATAAGAATCATATGAAAATATCAATAAATACAGAAAAAGCATTTGACAAAATACAGCACCTCTTCATGGTCAAAACACTAGAAAAACTAGGGATAACAGGAACTTACCTCAACATTGTAAAGGCTGTCTACACTAAGCCCCAGGCCAATATCATTCTAAATGGAGAACAACTGAAGGCATTCCCTCTAAAATCTGGAAAAATACAGGGATGCCCTCTCTCACCATTTCTATTCAACATAGTTCTTGAAACACTGGCCAGAGCAATTAGACAGAGGAAAGAAATTAAAGGAATAAGTATAGGAAAAGAAGAAATTAAATTAGCACTATTTGCTGATGATATAATTCTGTACCTAGAAGACCTAAAAAAGTCAACTAGAAAACTTCTATAACAAAAATTCAGCAAAGTAGCAGGATATACAATCAACATCCATAAATCAAAGGCATTTCTGTATATCAGTGACAAATCCTCTTAGAAGGAAATGAGGAAAACTACCCCATTAACAATATCCTCAAATAAAAAATACTTGGGAATCATCAAAAGAGGTGAAGGATCTATACAATGAAACTAAAAAGAGAAATCAAAGACCTTAGAATATGGAAAAATTTAATTTGATCTTGAATAGGCAGAACTAATATTATCAACATGCCCATCATACCTAAGCACTATACAGATTTAATGCAATTCTGATCAAAATCCCAATGGCATTCCTCATGGAGATAGAAAAAGAAATCATGAAATTTATCTGGAAAAATAGGAGACGCAGAATGGCTAGAGCAATTCTAAGCAGGAATAGTGAAGCAGGTGATATTGCTATACCAGACCTTAAATTATTCTACAGAGCCATAGTAACAAAAGCAGCATGGTATTGGCACCAACACAGGCTGGTAGACCAATGGTACAGAATAGAGGACACATCAACTAACCCACAAAATTACAACTATCTTATATTAGACAAAGGTGCCAAAAACATGCACTGGAGAAAGGTTAGCATCTTCAACAAATAGTGCTGGAGAAACTGGAAATCCATATGCAACAAAATGAAATTGAACCCCTATCTCTCACCATGAACAAAAGTTAACTCAAAATGGATCAAGGACCTAAAAATTAAACCAGAGACACTGCATCTAACAGAAGCAAAAGTAGGCCCTAAAGTTCATCAGGTGGGATTAGGCCACAACTTTCCTAATAAGACTCCTATAGCACAAGAATTAAAACCAAGAATCAACAAATGGGATGGATTCAAACTAAAAAAGTTTTTTTATCAAAAAAAAAAAAAAGAATACAGAGTCTACTTCCTGGGAGCAATTTTTTACCCCTTATACATCAGATAGAGCACTAATCTCTAGGGTATATAAAGAACTCAAAAATCTTAACACCAAAAAAAATAATAATAATCCAATCAATAAATAGGCCAAGGGCCTGAACAGACACTTCTCAGAAGATGATATACAATCAATCAACAAATATATGAAAAAAATGTTCATCATCTGTAGCAATCAAAAAAAATTGCAAATGAAAACCACTCTAAGATACCATCTCATTCTAGTCAGAATGGCAGCTATTATGAAGACAAACAACAATAAGCATTGGCCAGGATGTGGGGGAAAGGACACACTCATACACTGCTGCTGGAACTGCAATTTGGCGCAACCAATACAGAAAGAAGTATGAAGAATCCTTGGAAATCTGGAAATGGAACCACCATTTTACCCAGCTATTCCTCTTCTCAACTATACCCCAAAACTTAAAAACAGCATACTACAGGGACACAGCCACAGCAATGTTTATAGCAGTATGATTCAGAATAGCTAAACTGTGGAGCTAACCTGTTTGCCCTTCAGTTGATGAATGCATAAAGAAATGTGGCATATATACACCATGAAATATTACTCAGCACTAAAAGAGAATAAAATCATGGCATTTGCCAGTAAATGGATGGAGTTGGAGAATATTATGTTAAGTGAAGTTAGCCAATCCCCAAAAAACAAATGCCAAATATTTTCTCTCATATATGGGGGATGACTCACATTGAGGTACAGAGGGAGAGCATGAGAGGATTAGATTAATTCTAGATAGGGAAGAGGAGTGGGAGGGAATTGGAGGGGGAAGGGGATTAGCAAGGATGGTGGAATGTGATGGTTTTCATTATACAATGATATGATAAACATTATTATTCAAGATACATATATGAAGACTTGATTTGGGTGTCAACATGTCTTATATACAAAGACATGAAAATTGTGATATATTTGTGATTAAGAATTGTAATGCAGAAAGAAATGAGTTCATATATAATGGTACAAGTTGATGTGAACACTTTATATACAGAGATATGAAAAATTGTGCTATATATGTGTAATAAGGATCATAATGCATTCCACTGTTATCGTTTATCTTTAAAAGTAATAAAAATATTAAAAAACAAAAAAATAAAAAAATAAATCATGACTTCAAAAAATCTGAAAAAAGAAAGAAATTGTGAGATGGGATTCTTGTGGTGCTACACACCTGATATATCCAGTCTTCTGGAGGCTTAGGCAGGCGAAATCACAATTGTGAAGCTGACCCCAGCAACTGAGTGAAACCCTGCCTTAATTTTTAAAAAAAAGTAATAGTAATTTTAAAAAACTAAATTCAAAAAACATTTAAAATTTTATTTTTTTAAAATAAAAATTTAAAAAGGGCTGAGGATATAGTTCAGTAATAGGATACCCTGGAAATTCCATCCAGAAATAACCATTTCTGGCAATCAGCCACATTTTGTTTGCCATATTACATACAGTTGGACAAATACTATGAAACACTGTCAGTTTTATATTCATGTCACATAAATGTCACATTTCACACATAAACATATTTTAAAAGGACACCTGCAGAATTTGAAAAAAATACAAATACAAATCACCACAAAACAGACTTAATTACACACCCTGGGAATAGATGATAGGACTCCTCATTTTAAAGAGGACTGCTTCCCTCAGGTTCATCTATGATAACACCCCATCAAAATTTCACCATGATTTCCTTCTCATTGAAGAAGGGAACAAACCAAAAAGTTTGAAAATTCTCCTGGAAGGCTAAATTGATATGAAATTATCCACGAATTCTGAACTCTAAGAGCAAAAGCAGGAGCTATCATTACCAGGCACTAATGCATATTATAAAGTTATCATAATACACTGATTTGAGGACCAAGAAAATCACAATGCAGCAATTTCATGGATGACTCCACATGTATGTAAATTTCATTTTTATTGTTAATTACACTGAAAAGGCCTAGATAAGTGCAACCATCTCCAGCAGAGGATTTGTTGTGAATGAACAAGACAACCCAACATGAAGGGAGGTGTGGGAACTGGAGGCGCAGAGCACTGGTAGGGCTTGGGGGCAGGATGTGTGTGGTACTCCAGCACCCCAAAGAAGCACATGTTGAGCAGGATTATGTTTCAGAATTATACCAGAATAGGAGGCTCCTGGTATAATTTGGTATAGCTGTTACAATTATCATCAAGGAATCATGAAATCAACAGAGTCCACCCACGGACCCACGTGGATGTAATAATCATACACTTAATTGCAATGGAAAAGTCATTATCAATCAAACCCTAATCAGGCCACCCTCAGCAATGTAGCTAGACCCGCACTCAGATTAAAAACTAAAAACTTCCGTGGTCAGAGATGAGTGGTAAAGCACCTTTCTGTTAATTACGAAAACATAAAACAAATAAACTCCACAAAACTAGCTCAGGAATAAGCAGGGTCCCTGTACACTACAGCTTTCCTCCTACAGGAAAAAAAAAAGTTTGAAGGATTTTGCATTTTATTTAGAGGCAGGGTCTCATCTAGCTGGTCTCTAAGTGCCTCGCCAAGTTGCCAAGGCTGGCCTTGACCTCGCAATCTTCCTGCATCAGCCTCTCTCCCGCTCCCCAGCCTCTGGGATGACAGGTGTGTGCCATCGCTGGGCTAGGAGATTGGATTCTTCTAGTGGTCCCACCTGTCAATCACCACAGCCCAGGAAGACTCCAGGCAACCTCGCTCACCTGTCACTTATGACTTGAGCAGAGGCTGAGGCTGTCCCTGGGGAATGGGGAGGCTGTGAGGGGTCTCTGCCACTGTCACGCTCTCCACCCTGCTGGCCAGGTGGACTGAGGGGCGTTGTCCCAAATGGGCTCAGGCCTGTGGACCCAGAGAGCGCCAGGAGTCGGGGTCTGCCAACCTGGGTTCCTGCCACAGCGGGTCCCCCCAGAGGGCCTCTTTGCCCCGCCTGCCTCCTGAGCCTCCCTGTCCAGGCACCAGGTGCCACTGCACACTCACCATTTCCTGGTGCCCAGCAGCCAAGACTGCCCTGGAGAACTTCAGCCCGTGCATGGCAGGCCCATGGGATCCCGGGCACGGATCGAAGCCTGGATTCCAACTGCAGGAATCCTAGAAGCCAGCACCTCGGAGAAATAAATCCCATCCCAAGCGTGGAGGCCTGCCCCCTGCTCGCTGGCTGGGCTCAGGATTGGACAGAGCTCAGCACGGGGGCTTCTAATTGGACAGGGCGTCAGTCAGTCTCTGCTCCCACCCCCCCCCAACCCGAGCACAGGATGCCTTCTTCAAATTGAGTGACAGTGGGGTGATATATGCTCCAGGCAAGAAGGAGGCCAGAATGGCAGGGTTGGGTACAGCTTTTTTTTTCTTTTTTCTTTTCCTTTTGAGGTCTGGGCATTGGGTTAGGGTCAGGGTGACCATAATTCTAAGTTCTGTTGGGTTTTGATGTTAGGAAATTGAAGTCATTTTTTGAAAGTTTCACCACCTGGGCCTCCTCCTATAATAAGACCTCCCAGAGCGTCCTAGGGAGGCTGACTTGTCCTCTGTTTATCTGTGCAAAATTCTACAAGCAGAAGTCCCCTTTCACTCCTTGGGAACAGCCCAGTGAGTCATGGCTTGCGCTGGTGGAGGCTCACGAGGGGCCTGGAAGGCTCCTTGGAGGAGGCTCCCACCCGCTTGGCAGCATGAGAGCTGATTTTCCTGCACCTGAGCTGACTCTGTATCTGGAGTCCAAATTGAGCTGGAGGCAGAGTAAGGAGATCAGCACAGACCTGAGTAAACCCCAGCTGCACCCGGGCTCCCTCACTCTCTGGCCACTGGGGGTTGAATTCAGAGGATTTTCCTCTGAGCCCCTTCCCCAGTCCTAGCTTGAAGTTTAGAGACAGGGTCTCACTGAGTTGCTTAGCACCTTGCTTTTGCTGAGGCTGCCTTTGAATTCCCCATCCTCCTGCCTCAGCCTCCCCAGCCGCTGCAATGACAGGCGTATGCCACTTTTTCTTCTTTCTTTCTTTTTGAGAGAAATATGTGCAGTGGCCACAGGATAACATCCTTGCAGAGATCAAGGCCACCCTGGGGGCTCTCCCTGGTTCCCACCAGTTCCCTGGATCCCAGGCAATGGGATCCTGCCTCCTCCAAAAACCAGAGACCCCTGCCCAGGTGTGCATCTTTAGCATCAGCTGAATACTCTGCACTTGACAAGAAAAAAGAAAAAAAAGACAGACCCTTCCTGCTTGTCTTGATGCAAACAAAGCCAATGTGTTTCAAAAGAGAGCTCTGGCCTTGTCCCACGAGTTCAGTGGTGCAAAAAGTCACATAATACAGAGAAGACTTCTCGTTAAGGGGGGCTCCAGGGTCTGTCTATTAATGAAAAACAATTTGGGTTTGATTGGGAGTCCAGGAAAGCCAATTCCAGGTTTTCCTAATTTGGTAAATAACTCCATAGACTCCAATGCACCCTGCTCCTCTCTGCCTTACTTAACCATGGAGG
This sequence comes from Spermophilus citellus, assembly GCF_964194105.1. NCBI lineage: Eukaryota > Metazoa > Chordata > Mammalia > Rodentia > Sciuridae > Spermophilus > Spermophilus citellus. The sequence goes on along the minus strand of NW_027672738.1, from coordinate 77,217 downwards.
CCTCGAGATTACCTGCCCCCTGGGACCTCTGCACCTGCAGATGAATGCGGGGGGGGGCAGTCCTTTCTACTTCATGCAGCGCCCTGAACCTCCACCTTCCCACAGGCTCCAACACCTTTGACAGCATCCAATGGGGGAGCGGTTTAGAAAATTCTGGAATGTACCTAAAGACATTTCCTCATCTGGCTAGGATGCTATCAATTTGGACCCATGGTCCTTTTCAGTACTTTTAAATCTTTTTCTATTTTATTATTTCTCCTTAGTTATACATGGCCATAGAATCCATTGTGGTAAACTTATCCAAACATAAAATATACCTTACTCTCCTTAGGACCCCATTCTTGTGAGTGGGCATATTGGGTAGATTCACTTAGGTATTTTCATACAATTAAATAGAAACATTATGGTCACTTCATGCTACTGTCTTTCCTGTTCTTATCTCCCCTCCCTTCCCGTTGCTCCCCTTTGTCTCATCTACAGAACTTCTCTTCTTTCCCCCCACCCTCCTTGTGATATAGATAATGCATGCCATGGAAAAAATGTGACCTTTGGTTTGGGGGATTGCCTTATTTTACTTTAGCATGATAATCTCCAGATCCATTCACTTACTGGCCAAAGTTATGAAGTCATACTTTTTTTAAAGCTGAGTAATATTCCACCATGTATACACACCACAATTTCTTTATCTATTCATCTGTTGGTGGTCATTTAGGCTGGCTGCATAGCTTAGCTATTGTGAGTTGTTCTCTCATAAATATTGATGTCGCTGTGTCCTTGTAGTATGCTGATTTTATCCTCTATATGCTGAAGAGTGGGATAACTGAGTCAGAAGTTGTTTCCAATCCTAGTTTCTTGAGGAATCTCCATCCTGCTTTCCAGAAGGGTTGCACCAATGTGCAGTTTCTCCAAAAAGGTGTGAGCATTCCCTGTCCTCCACATCCTCACCAATTTATTGTTACTGTATTCTTGATAATTGCCATTCAGACTGGAGTGAAAGAGAAGCTCAATGCAGTTTTAATTTGCATTTCCCAACGTGCTAGATCCATTGCCTTTTCAGTATTTTATAAAAATATTTTTTGTAGTTGGAGTCAAACCCAATACCTTTATTCTATCCATTTATTTTTCTGTGGTGCTGAGGATGGAACCCAGGGCCTCGCACGTGCTAGGCAAGTGCTCAAGGGCTGAGCCCCAGCCCCAGTCCCCATCATGAGTATTTTTTTTCTTTTGCTTCTCAGTAACAGCAGCCCAGGTATTTGGGGGAGCAGTTTTGCTGCATTTTTGAATTGGGAACATTTCTCTAGAAGAAAGACTGAGAAGGTAAAGCCACATGCCCAGGATTCCAGGGATGAGCAGTACACGGTCGTCTTGCCCATGATGAGGAGATTATGTGGATGAGAAGAAGGAAAGAGCTGGGGACACCTTGGGGCCAGAACCCCTCCGTCCCCCATGAGGGAAATTATTCTTGCTGTTAGTTTTCTTAAAGAAAATTAGAAATTTTCCTAAGCTACCAGTGCCAATAGATATAGGTCCCTGGATGGAGCTCAGATTTGTCTTGAGAGGCAAAGAAAAGTGAATAACCAACCCAGTGTTTTTTGTCTTGTTATGACAAAAAGACAAAACTAACAAGCTAGACATTGGGCTTCTTGGTGATAAAACACTGGGTTTTACCCAATAATTAACAATCCAACAGCACCTGACACCCAATTAAAGGGGGATGGAGAATTGAATCGGTGGGTGTGGGGATCTATGGGTGTCCAACTGCAGGAGCTGTCCTCTGGGGTGCATTCCTTGCATCTGAGAGGTTTTTCAATACCAATGAGATAAGCAGAGTGGCGAGAAAACTGGCAAAACCCTCTGCAATATTCTAGCCAGGAATATTGATAAGCACTTTAGAAGCATCTTAATGTTTACCCTCAGTCGAATGTGCCTCAATCAGAATGCCACCATTTGAAAATAGCTGTCAACATGAAAAGTTTCTGAAATCTGCTGGTTTGTGGACCACATTTGAGGATAATGACAAAAACCATATGAGTCCATGGCTAAATACATAAGTAAAAATAGAAATCAAATAATAAGCATTCTCTTAAGACTTCCTTCCTGAAAACACTGCCCTATTTGCTTTTAATAATTCCTCTAGCAACACTTGAGGTCATAAAGAACCGAGGAACATGTCTGGTTGGGGCAGAAATGCTGGATACCAAGAAGAAAGTTGCACTGAACCTCAAAGGAGAAGGTTCATAAATCACCAGAATGCAAGAATGCCCACAAATTTTGAAATTAAAAACAAGGGACTGGGGTTCTGGCTCAGTGACAGAGCACCTGCCTAGCACCTGTGAGGCACTGGGTTCAATCCTCAACACCACATTAGAAAGAAATATATAAAATAAAGTATACTGTTCAACTAAAAACTATTTTTAAAAATAAAGATCAGATTTAAAAATAAAAGTTTAAAAAAAGTCAGAGATGATTTTAGATAATACATAAATTGTAATCCAAGTAGAGCAAAGTTTATTGGCCCAGAAATCACTAGCAGGAAGGAGGGAGGAAACAGTGAGGCTTCTCTGACATCTCTAGGCCTCACACCTGATTTGCTCCTCAAGGTTATGGGAGATGCTGTGGGTGATACCAGAGGCCTGCCCATGGACCAAGTCCTACTTCTTAACTAGCAGTACGATTGCATCGTATTTGTAGGTTCCTACTCCACATGGTTTTGTCCAGAGATACCAAAGGAAACAGTGTGTGTGTGTGTGTGTGTTTGTGTGTGAATTTACTGTAATAAAACTTTATTATGGCAGCTCTTATGAAGACAAACACAATAAGTGTTGGCGAGGATGTGGGGAAAAGGTACACTCATACATTTCTGGTGGGACTGCAAATTGGTGCAGCCAATATGGAAAGCAGTATGGAGATTCCTTGGAAATCTGAGAATGGAACCACCATTTGACCCCAAAGGACCTAAAATCAGCACACTACAGGGACACAGCCACATCGATGTTTATAGCAGCACAATTCATAATAGCTAAACTGTGGAGCCAACCTAGATGCCTTTTAGTGGATGCATGGATAAAAAATATGCATTATATATACACAATGGAATTTTACTCAGCAACAAAAGATAATAAAATCATGGCATTTGCAGGTAAATGGATGGCATTGGAGAAGATAATACTAAGTGAAGTTAGACAATCCCAAAACAACAAATTCCAAATACTTTCTCTGATATAAGGAGGCTGACTATAGTGAGGTATGGAGGGGAAGCATGGGAGGAATAGATGAATTCTAGATAGAGCAGAGGGGTGGGAGGGAAAGGGAGGGGCAGGGGATTAGCAAGGATGGTGGAATGTGATGGACATCATTATCCGAAGTACATGTATGAAGACACAAATTGGTGTCAACATACTTTATATACAAACAGAGGTATGAATAATTGTGCTGTATATGTGTAATACAAATTGTAATGCATACTGCTGTCGTTTAGTTTTTAAAAATCAATAGAAAAAACTTATTATGAAAAGTTTAAGATGATATTCTAAATATATAAATGCAACTCTCAAGTCACCTTGCTCTGCACTGACAAGTTCTAATTTGAATTTTTCTGGGACCAGTAGGAAAATAGGGCACAACATACTATCAGAGAGGGCACTCCAGCTTGAGAGTGTCCTTCCTTCCCTTCCCTTCCCTATGTCTTTAAATAAACTAATACCAGATAGAGTGAGGGATGTGTCTGAAATAGTAGTTAGCAGATGCACACTAGTGACAGGAACAGGAAGTTGACATGCCAAAGATCCAGGACAACTCTAGGTCACTTTGGCCCACGCTGGTCTGGAATGGTTCTTACATATTTGATGGTTAGGTTCAATCATCCTATCTTCTTGAGTTCTGGAATCTAGTCTTTGAAAGTGACCCAGAACTTGTCCCCACCAGTGTAATTTGTTTTCTCACTGGTAGAGATACCTGTATTGCTCACATAAATCACAGGTTGTTGGCTGAGGAATGGAATCTAGCACATCAACGTGACCCAGGCAGGGCTCTGGGTAAATTACATTTCCAAAAGAAAAGTGGGGGTTTGCACAGAGGGCAGGTTTATAAAATGACTCACTGATTTGCATGATCCCATCAATCACGTCTGCATACTACCTGTCTCTATCAGTATGCAGCTGAGTGGTAGAGCTACCACGAGCACTGAAAATAGATAGATAGATAGATAGATAGATAGATAGATAGATCAAGGCAGGGATGAGCTGCATCTTTGAGAACCAATTATGTATCACCCCATAGAGTTCCCTAATAATTTTGCATTTTAAAAATACAATCATTGGCTTATAAAATTTAGTATCCACTGGTAGGCCAGGTGTTAGATATTCATCAAAAATGAAAAAAAAGTAAAGACCAATATTGTGTGACCAGAAACTCAAGAAAACTTTTATTCACAGGCCATAAATCATCTTTCAAAACCAGTGAACATTTTATCAGTTTTCTAAAACAAACATAAAAACAAAAACAAAACAAATAACCCCACTGGGCATTCTGCTCAGAAAGGGGAACGCAATCTTCTGGAATGGAGGAGGAGTTTGAAGGTCAAAACTTTCTGAGCTTCTAAATCTATTCTGTCCCCATTTTTTATTTTATTAACAGTGACATCTTTTTTCTCTGCCTGCCTCCCCAAGCATTCAGTGTTTCCAGGTCTCAACATCTGTCCATGCCCCTGTGTCCCCAGAGGTTCTGCCTGTCCTCTTTGCCACCTCGCCACTCATGGCTCCACCTGTCACCCCCTGCTTTCCCAGGTGTCATCTCTGACCCTCTACTTGCCTCTCTCTCTGGTCAAGATGTTATTGGAATTGTTACAACATATTTCTAAGCCTTTTTTAGACAATCTGCCCATCCATACCTGTGGCCATATGCATGGATTCTGCACCCAAGGTCTCAAACCCTGGTGGACGGGAAGGATTTGAAAATTAATTGCTCGTGTACCAAGTAAATGTACAGATTTTATCCCAAGTAATGACAATGGCATAATGGCTACTTACATAGTGGTTACTTTGTACCAGTTTTTTTTTAAAAAGTATTTTTAGTTGTAGATGGACAGAATAACTTTTTTCTATTTATTTATTTCCAGGTGTTGCTGAGGATCAAACCCAGTGCCTCACAAGTGGTAGGTGAGTGCTCTGCCACTGAGCCCCAGCCCCAGCCCTGTAGCAAATTGTATTAGTAACCCAGAGATCATTTAATTTATAGAAGGAGGTGAGCAGGCTGTCTGAAAACTGTATACATAAATTGATGCACTTTGCAATGCTTTGGGGATTGCTGGCCTGGAACAAGTCACCCACCTATGATTAATGAAAACTGCAAGACATCTCCACTGCTGAAATCAGTCTTCACTTTTCTCCTCCCACAAACTTTTATTTTTTTAATCTGGGTTCTCACATTTTGTCACCAAGAACTTTGAAGTGGCTTTCACTCCTTGTCCTTGGTCAGCTATCTATTCTATTACTTGCAATAATTCACATGGAAGTTTTTCTGCAACTCTCTCTCATGCAGCACTGGCACGGACCCTTACTGGCTCTTGCTTAAACTGGTGGGGGAAAAACAAATCAAAAACAAATTCTCTCTCACTTCTTGACTTCAACCCTAATCATTGAAACAATCATTATTTTTATCATTAAAGAAAATTAACTGAGCCAGGCAGAACATTGCATGCCCATGATCTCAGCAACTTGGGAGGCTGAGGCAGGAGGATCATGAGTTCAAAGTCAGCCTCAGAACTTAATCAGGACTAAGCAACCCAGTGAGACCCTGTCTCTAATTAAAGTATATATTTTTAAAAGGGGGGGGCTGGGGATGGACCTCAGTGTTTAAGCAGCCCTGGGTTCAATCCCTGGTGCCAAAAATGATTAAATAAATAATGAGCAGAACTGACCACTAAAATTCCTTCTAAGAAACTTTCAAACTCTCACAGCCTAGTATTCAGTAGAGGTTGCAAAATGGTAGCCCAGGATCACGAAAAATATGTGCTTCTGCATACATTATATTGTATGAGAATGAGGCTTAAATTCTTCCATGGATGACGACTACAGCATTTTCCTTTTGGAGGGAACAAGGACCTCCACTGGCTCTTCGTTATGCCCAGGGACTGATACCTCATCCCTCAGATCATAGTGGCACTGGGGGGAGGGGTTACTTTGTGTTGTCAGATGAAATTAGGTTCAATCCTGGGCATTAAGCATACACCAGACTGCCTTGTTGACACATGAGCCATTCTTAAAGGACACTTTGGCATACAACCATATACTATGGAAACGAGGTTCAACTTCCTTCCTGGTGGACATTTTAGCATTACAACGAAGTAGAATTGACTTCCTAGTCACTGGCACTTTTTCTTGAGGTTATTTGTGAAAGGGGTTCGTTCTAAACTTATTGAACACATCTCAACTTCTTGGGTCAGAATCTCATGGGAAATCATGTTTTCCATTAGGAGAGGGTCAAGGTGTGTCTTCTATTCTTAGGTTCCAAGTGCTAACATACAACATGGGAACAAACAGAATGTGGTGCATGAGTAATTGGAGAGATGTTCTCTTCTACACAAGTGGAGCACTATCATGACAGTCAGTCTATCAACAAAGATGGCAACTAGAAACTAACAGGAAGGTATCCAAAAACAGTATATCAACTGGGAAACTGCTGGAGAAGGCAGAGGCTCCTGCCCCTGGAGGGCTGGGGTGGGGTGGGGTGAGATTGCATCATGCTCCTCAGAACACTTTGAAATTTAATACTCATGAGTTGCTCATTCTGGAATTGTCTATAGCTTACAGAAAGGGAAACCATAGATAAGTGGAACTATGATAGTCCAATTTCTGTAAAACAAATACCAAGAGGAAATCTCGTGAGTGGTCAGAGAGAAACAGTTGTTCAGGTACAAGATAACATTAGTGGGTTTCCCTAGAGAATCTAAGAAGCTGGAAGGCAGTGGGACAACATGATGGAACTTGTTTTTATAAACAATCAATAAGTTTATATCTTGCAATACTCTGCTTCAAAAGATAAGGGGAGATTTGTACAAGGAAAGGTTTGCAGTGAGTAAACAACTCTGCCAGAAATGCCAATAGAGCCATCAAGGATAAAGGAAATGAAAAAAGACAGAACCTTGAGCCAACATAAAATAATGAGAAATAGTGGTAGATATAGCTCAGTAGCTCAATATGGTAGCTAAATATAGCCAGTGTCATGGAGTATTTAGTTTCTAACTCTTTTCTATGTGTTTTAAAAATATAAGTGTAAAAAATTGTACTCTATATGTGTAATAAGAATTGCAATGCATTCCACTGTCATGTATTTAAAAAGATAAAATTAAAAACAATTAAGAATAAATGAGTGCAAAAGTAACACTTAGAACACAAAAATAACATTTACAACATAAAAATAACACTTAGAACCAAAAAAACATTGATGTTGAATGATTACAAGACTCCAGTTTTCATTGCTATCAGGAAATACTTAAGGATGAGTAGTTTGCAAATAAAAAGTCATTTAGGTCAGAATTTTAGAGTCCCAGATAAAGGCATGCCATCCACTTGGCTTCTGGGGAGTACCCACTTTGCTCTATTCCAGCATGGTGGCTGTCATCAGATTGGGGACAAGTGGAAGAGGGAAAATCATATGAACCAATTCAAGCCACAGAGCAGAGAGGGGCAGTCTTGAGTTTTCATACAAACTCGTTTTCTCAAAAACTCATTCCAAGAGACTAGTATCCATTCCTCATGAGGGTGGTGTCTCCAATGACTGAATTAACATCCAGTAGACAGCACATTTGTAAGGTTCCCCTGCCTCAGTGCTACCATAAGGAGGACCAAGTATCCAAAACCTAAGCTTGTTTGTGGACAAATGATATCCAAGCCATAGAAGACACACGATGCATGAAGTTATAGTCTATGACAAAGATAGAAACCAATTCTGAGGGACAAATCTGTAAGATCAGCAAAAATTTCCTATACTATTGAAACTAATTTGTCATGCATAAAAACTGATTGTCATAAATTTAAGATGTTAGAGTTCCCAGTACAATCACTAAGGAAAAATAAAATTATGTGCCAAAAGAAAAAAATAAAATATAATGGTACAGAAGAAAAATGAATCATTAATAGTCAATCATGGAAAAATTGATGAACGAAAAACATATAGGTAGAAAACAAGTGGCAACATAGAAGAAGCATTTGGTTCATTACTATTACTTTTTTCATTACTATTACTGCATATAGATCTAATTTGTTCCAATTTTCGAAAACATATTGATCAAGTTGGGCATGCAGCACACATCTATGACTCTAGAAACTCAGGAGGCTGAGGTAAGAGGATTGTAAGTTTGAGGGCAAATTTGATGACTTATGGAGAGCCTGTCTAACTCATCATCATCTGGGCACAGTGGTGCAATGCTGTCGCTAACCTACTTTTGAGACTGAGGCTAGGGTATCACAAGTTAGATGCTGGCTTCAGCAACTTAGTGTAACAGTGTCTGAAAATAAAATATAATAATATTAAAAATTGGCTGGGAATGTAGCCCAGTGTTACATCCTTGGGCATACGACCTGGAACCAAATAAAATTATTCTGCTATCTACATCAGATTTACTTTAGATTCCAAGACAAAGACAGGATGAGAATAAAAATAAATATAAAAAAATATAAAAATAGCAATCAAGAGCCCACCACAGTAGTTCAATGACTCAGGAAGCTGAGGCAAGATGATCATGAATTCAAAACTGTAGGTGGTATAAATAGAGTTCCTCTTGGTGGAAGGGTCTGGCTGCAAAACAAAAGCTAAGAAAGGTAAATCAGGGGGAATAACCCACAGGATACAGAAAGTAATTTTAAAAGTGGGGATGGGGTGGGCTAGCTGATCTTAGCGATAAAGCTTCCACACTCAAAAGAGCAAAATGGAGCCCCTGTTTGCTTTATTTATATCAGGGAATATCAAAGGTTTTCCATAGAATGTTCTTTGCCAATTAAGGTAGAAGGTGGGCTTTGCAGTTCCCAATAGATTATGCCCAACTCCGGAGCTACAAGAGGGTCATGTGCTTTGGGCAATCTAGTGCACTCTGGGGAGATGTGGATAGTACCCAAGGTAAGACCTAATTCTCCATGGCTCCATACCCAGAGAAGACCATCAAGTAATTCATGGGTGGCACCCTGCATATTCCCCCTTTTTACTTTGCAAAAGAAAATGATGAGCTGTTATTTCAAGTTCCTTTTTTTTTTCTGATCATGTGACAACCTATTATCACAATACAAAAAAGAACTAGGAGCAAACACCTCATTCCAATAATATACCATGCAGAGTGTTTCAGCGTGTTTCCAGGGTTAAAGCCATTCCATTCTTGAAGTATTTCCAGTTTGAGAGGTAGGATCCATAAGCTCAATTTTGCTTTTTTGAATATCCTGGATGTTGTGTTGTAACTCCATAAGATCCAGGCTATTATTATTTGCTATGCCAAATACCCATTATATGATTTAAATTTTTCCCAATCCCATTAGGAAGGCTTATATTTGGCTGCAGTAACACATATCTTCATAGTCAGATGGAATTTAAGCCTTTCCTTAAAGTTGAGAGCAGAAAGCTCATTACCAATATTTATGACAGTAGTTTCTAAGGCATTCAATTTAGTTTCTATATTTTCATCAATATTTATGATTATGGAGGGCTTTTTGAGCCAAAGACATATAGGTAGTATTTTGGAAGTATTTTGAGCCAAATTATTAAGAAAATTTGCATGTTGAATGTTCTGAGATATAGCCACTGAGGCTCTAACCATAGAAGTGATGAATTAAATTAAATGAAATTATTAAAAAATATAACCAAGAATTATGAGTCCAAGAGCTCCCTTAAGTCTGGTCACCTGAGCATGTGTCTATTGTAAAACCTCAACACCAGCATCAACATGCCATGACTCTAAAATGTTGACTGGTAGTAAGACGAAGGAAGACTGGTGAAGGATTAATGTTCCTTTCCCCTCTGTTATATCTAGTGATGCAATTAGGTAAATTGCACTTTTTACAGGCTACAAGATATTTATCATCCTTTCTTTTAACTCTCACATTTCCAGTAATTAAAACATAAAGAGATTGAACACAGCTGGCAGGCAATACCAGGAACCCTCTTTACACACCATGCCTACAAAGTCAGGCATACGGTTGACAGTGTAATATAGGAAATCTGAGGCTGCAATTAAGCACCAAACATCTTTTTGGATACTGCTTCACTGAAGGTTAGGATATTACCAACAAAACCTCCAGGAATCATGACATCCTTATGTGCTTGATTTTGTCAATTCTTGGAGACCAGCCTAAAATGTATCCACTATTTCTAGAACCTTTTTGTTGTACTGGCAAGACATCTGCACAGTCTATCCATTTAGGAAAGGTGCCAAATTCTATTGCAGAATGATTAGGACAGTAAGGTATTGGCAGACGTTCTGTGACAATGACTAGCTTTTTATGAGAAAGTCCCATTTTAATAACTGTTTGGACATATTGCTTAGAGTCCCAGGGTCCAGTACGATTGGCTGGTCTAGACCCCAGATATGCTTATTTTCTTCAGAAGATACCCCTAGATAGCCAGCATGCTTATCATGGGACCAATATATACGTAGTTGTCCACTGTAACCAGTATAACTAAATCCAGTCACATGGTTGGGTGTAATCCAAGTTATCTGTAAAACCACACAGTACATGAGTATCATTCGTAAATTCTGGGATGGATTCTCCAGTCCACACCACTGGGTGTACCAAAGGTGGGTCTGGAAATATGTCCAATTGGTTTCTCTCTGGACCCCATTTACTGGACAGCTCAACAGAGCTAACATGGCCACAAACATTGTGGCTGCAGAGTTCGTTCCTCCTTGTGTCAAAGTATCTGTTCAGGCCATAGTGTTAGATTCTACAGTTGCCTCCATAATGGTAGTTTCAACATTCAGTCTCTCTGGGCCTTCTTCATCCTCTTCCTCCTTTGTAGCTTTCACTTCCTGCTGGGGGTCAGGTCTGACATCTCTGGATCAATCTTCAGTACCTGAACCTCGGTTCTAGGTTCTCCATGTTTGATAGCACATTCAGGTACCCCAATAGGATGAGAGACACCTTCTGGGAAAACACAAGCATGACCTCTGCCCCATATTATCACTGGATCTGATATTTTCTGTTCTTATGTTTGTAAATCTTTCCACAAACCTTGGCTCAAGGGACCATCCGCAGTAGAAGAAATGAGTGCTTTGGCTGCAGTGTGACTTTCAGAGTCACAATTAAAAAAAAATAAAGCATGGTTAAAGTTATTTTGTGGGGCCTTATGATTGTAGCTTAATAGATAAATGAGCTCATTCTACAATGGCTTGACCTTGAGGCTTCTATGGAATACCTCTTTTATGATCAATACAAAATTGATGGCAAAACTGCTGAAAAGAAAAATTAGTATAAGCTGGAGTATTATCAATTTCAATCTGTAAAGGACATCCTAATTCTGCAAAAGTAGCTAGACAGTGAGAAATAACATGCTGAGTATTTTCTCTTACACAGGCAGTGGCAAAAATAAATCTAGAGTAAGTATCAACAATAATATGAACTTAACACTGTTTGCCAAATTGACCAATGTGAGTTACATCCATTTGCTATAACTGATTTGGTCATAAACCATAGGATTAACCCTCGTTGGTGAACATAAAATATGTATAAAATATTGTGAGATTTGATGTAGAATTTGACAAGTTTTTCCCCAGGAATAGTAATTTTTTATGTAAACTAGAAGCATTCTGATGATGTTAAGAATGTGAGGCTTTTGCACAATCATATAAAGACATTTATTCACAAATGGCAATAAGTTTATCAATCTTATTATTACCTGATTCTAAAGGACCTGGAATATTAGAATGTGCCCTTATATGGCTAATGAAACATGGATGGTGACACATTTGAATTGTCTTTTATGAGGTCTGAAACACTCTTGCAATGGTGGGTTCCCAGTAGTTGATGTTTCAATATTTTTTGTGGCTCCAACTGCAATATAAACTATCAGAATAAATATGGATTGACTAATTTGCAAAATGAATTAAAGCCCAAATGAAAGCTTAAATTTCTGCTCATTCTGCAGAAGTATATGCTGTCTGCATTATCTCTGTATAAACATGGCTATAGAAACCTGCTTTTCCTGAACTCGATCCATCAGCAAATACTGTTAGATCTCCAACTATTGGTTAAGTACATACAATTTTGGGAAAAATAAATGTAGTCACAAGAGTAAACTGAATAATTTTCTCATGAAGGTAATGGCTTTCCATTTGACCAGGGAAATTAGCAAAAGCTATCTACCAAGTATTAGAAGATTGCCAAAGCCAATCATGCTCTTGAGTAGAAAAAGGGCCAACATTAATATTAGGCTATGACCCAACTCTCTGCAAAACTCGTGTTCTTCCTTTAGTAACTAACTGAGCAATAAAGCCATGGTATGGAGTTGATGACTTTTGAGGAGAATAAGGTAGGCAAGGCCAATCAATAATTCCCAATTATTGCCATATTGCTCCTGTAGGAGTATGAACAGTGGGAAATGGAAATCAATATATAGGCTCTTGTGGATTAATTCTAGTAATCCTTGCAGATTCAACTTTTGTTATGGCAATCCTTTCTTCTGCCAAAGTTTATGAGAAGGAAGAGAAGGATCTCCCTGTGCAATCTGAAACAAAGGACACAAATCTGCAGTGGCTAGTTTTAAACTAGGTCATAGCCAATGAATATCACCTAGTAACTTTTAGAGATCATGTGCCTTGGGCAATTTAATGTACCTTGGGGAGCTGCAATACTTCACAAGTTTCAATCTAAATCTCCAGGACTATATAGAATATTCTGCCCAAAAGAGTAGAGTACACATTTTACTCCAGTGTGTAGGAAACATTGTGCAGGACTTCCCATTTTAAATCCATAAAAATGTCAATAAATTTAAAAGCACTGAAATTAGGACAAGTATCTTTTATAACTACAATGAAATCAAGTTAAAAAAAACATAAAATTTTAAAATTTGCTAACATGTAGCAACTAGACAGTGTATTTTTAGGAAGAAGAAAAAGTAAAAACAAGAAAATAATTTAGGTGGATAAATAGATGACCCCCAAGTAATTCACAGGTGGCTCCTTGAAAGTCAGTGAGGCCCTACCTCAAAATACAACATAAAAATGGCTGGGGATAGGTCTCAGTGGTAAAGTGCTCCTGGGTAAAACCCCCAGTACAAGTAAAAACAAATAAAAAACAACAAAGAAAACAGCTGGAGGGCTATGCACATGTCAGACAAAATCAGCTGTAACAGAAATTGTTAGAGGCAAGAACATGATATATACTCATAATTACATATATTAAATTATATATTAAATACATATGCACATTTATGATAAAAATTAAAACATATAATACATATCAATAAAGGGGGCAATCTCACAAACTAAGTTATAAATGTATACATGTCAAAAAAACAATGCTCCAAAATATGTGAAGTGAAAACTATCAGGATTAAAGGAACAAAAATTTCTCCAAAAAGGGGTGGATAATTTGTGATATCCCATTTTCAAGAATGAATGAAATGTCTAGCAGAAAGTTCATGTGAAACAAAACAAAATGACTTGAACAACAGTATAACTCTTCTAGGTCTAGAGGACTATATAGAATATTCTGCCCCAAAGAGTAGAATACACATTTTACTCCAGTGTGTAGGAAACATTATGCAGAACTTGCCATTTTAAAGCCATAAAAATGTCAATGAATTTTAAAGCACTGAAATTAGGACAAGTATATTTTGTAACTACAATGAACTAAAGTTAATAAAACAGAAAATTTAAAAATTTACAAACATGTAGCAATTAGTGAACTCTTTAGGAAGAAGAAAAAGAAAAAAAATAGAAACTCGTTTAAATGGATAAAAATGAAAATGAAAACAACCATGCCAAAACTGATGAGATGCACCTAAAGTAGCCCTCAGAAGAAAATTCATAACCACAAAGGCCTACATTATAAAAGAAAAACTGCCCAAACAAATACCTAAATTTACACAGTACTAGACAAAGAGAAGCAAGCTGTAATCAAATTGCACAGAGGATAAATTTTAATAAAGAATAGAACAAGCATAAAACAAATAGACAAAAGAATTAAGAAAACAAACTTGATTGTTCAAAAGATTTACAAAATTGATTGTTCAATTAACCAAGCAAAAAGAGAGAGAGAGAGTACTCAAGTTAATAAATATAAAAAAAAGTGAGACCACAAAAATAGACTCCACAAAAAAAAATAGAAAAATTTAAGGGCATATTATGAACAACTGAATGTGAAAAAATTTTTATATAACATCCATCAAAACTGACTTAGACATAGAAAATCTCAAAAGACTTAATAAGAGATTGAATCAGTAAAAAAAACAATAGTTGCTAGGAGCCACAAGCAAATAGTATGATGCATGGCACTTTCGGTTGTAAGGTGACGCCAGCTAGCCATTGAGATGATATAATTATGTTAAGATTTACATTCATATGGAAATTGGACTCCTGCTGTTCACCTTGGCCTGCTACGGGACTCATGTTATGGGACTCCTGGAGAGTTCCCATTGGTTGGGGAAGGATAGTAGGAGGGAATTCCGGAGGTTCCGGTAGACGCATGCGTGGGTGGACCGGGTTTGGCTTGCCGGCACGTACGGAGTATTGGCGGCTTTTTCAAAAATAAAGTTTTGTTCCTGCTTGAGTGGCTCGTGATTCTGTGCCCAGCCAAGACATTGGCAATTGGTGGCCTGGACGGGGAACGCCTGAAACTTAGAGGTGAGTAAAATTGCTCGCCCCTGAGGGAAGGCGACAGAATGGGTGACCATTTAAAAAAACAATGTGTTCTTGTTTTGATTTATTTTGTTTTTATTTCAAGCTCCCTAGCCCTAGAATTTTCTCAGGCGAACTGGGAAAAATGGTTGGCTCAAGGTTTGAAGTTATTCGGCCCTGAGAAAGAGAAAATTGATATAACCATTCTCTGCTCCATTTTTGTTTCATTCTGCTTTGGCTTTCTTTTATCCTATCTTATTGGGTTACGTTACCTTTATAGTAGATTAGAATCTAGTAAAAAACAAACCGAAAAACTGTTAAGTAAATTGTTAGAGGTCCAAACTATGGTAGAAAAAACGCTAGGTCAAGCAAAAGAGATGGTCTCTCAAGCTAGTCAGACAGAGGAAAATTTAAAGAAAGACAGCTTAGAGGAAAAACAGCCATCAGGTCGAGAATTACAACAGGAGGTTGCTACTAACTCCGTTCTATCACCAGAGGGTGTAATTCAACCAACAGCTCCATCTACAGCTGAGCAGCCCTCAACTCCCGTAGTTGATGGACGGAATTCTGGGGCAGGACCCCAAAGATTAGCATGCCCTGTACTTGAGCAGGCAGAAGGGCAACGAATTCACCGTGCTTTAGATTTCAAAACAGTAAAGCAATTAAAGGAGGCTGTAACAACCTATGGGCCGCAAGCTCCCTTCACGGTAAGCATGGTCGAATCTGTTACCAACTTGGACATGACACCAGCAGATTGGGCTAACATGTGTCGATCTGTGCTAAATGGAGGACAATATTTGTTATGGAAGGTTGCCAATGAGGAATTTTGCATGGCGACAGCTAGGCGAAATGCAGAAGCCGGTTACCCTCAAAGAAATATAGATATGTTATTAGGAAAGGGACCTTATGAGGGTCAAAGACAGCAAATTGAATATGACCCTGGCGTATATGCACAAATTGCTGTAGATGCAGTTAGGGCAGGGAAAACTTTACAGGGGCATGGAGATTTACAAGGTCAATTATCTAAGGTAATACAAGGAAATAATGAACCTTACGCTGAATTTATAGATAGGCTTATTCAGACAGCCTCTAGAGTATTTGGAAATACAGAACAGGCAATGCCATTTATAAAACAACTGGCTTATGACCAAGCAAATCATTGCTGCAGAGAGGTCATTAGACCATGGAGACATGAAGATTTAAACACATATATTAAATTATGTAGAGACATTAATGAACAAGGGCAAGTCTTAGCAGCAGTACAACAGGCTTTAGATGCCAGGCCAAAAACATGCTATAATTGTAATCAAACAGGACATTTTAAAAGGAGTTGCCCCATAAGAGGAGGGTTTAACAAAACTAGGTATCCAAGGAATAGAATACCGGGTATTTGCCCACGATGCCATAGAGGGAAATATTGGGCTAATGAATGCCGTTCTCAAACCACCATAGAGGGTATTCCGTTATCAAAAGACGGACAAGGACCAAGTGTTTACCCACGATATCATGGAGAAAGGTATCAGGCTCCATTGCCAAAAAACAGACTAGAGGGCCCAATGCCCCGGGGCCCAAAACCACAAATATACGGGGCAATGGAGGAACCCAGCAGCACCATCAAGGTAGTGCCCAGGACTCATTATCCATTAAATCCCTCATCAGACAAACTAGAGGGAGTGCAGGGTTGGACATCTGTGCCTCTGCCAGAGCAGCACTAACTCCAGAGATGGGAGTTCAAATCATTCCCACAGGAGTAAAATTACCTCTTCCCCAGGGAACAGTAGGCTTATTATTGGGACACAGTTCTTTTACACTAAAAGGACTTATGATAAGTCCTGGGGTAATTGATCCCGATTATGAGGGTGAAATAAAAATTATAGCTAGTTCTCCAAGAGGTATATCAGTAATTTCACCAGGAGATAGAATAGCACAGTTATTAATAATACCCAACCTGCATGATAAATTTTCCAGTTGTAATGTAGAAAGAGGTTCCAAGGGATTAGGCTCCACAGGTATAGATTGGGCTATGCTGTCTTTAAATTTAGATTCTCGCCCAATGCTAAAATTAAATATTCAAGGACATGACTTTAATGGACTGCTGGACACAGGTGCTGACCTCAGCATCATATCTCGTCAAGAATGGCCAAAACATTGGCCATTACAACAAGCCACTCAAACACTTCGAGGCCTAGGAGTGGCAACAAATCCCCATAGAAGTGCTATGGTATTAGATTGGAGGGATCCTGAAGGATGTGAAGGAAATATACAGCCCTATGTATTGGATCATCTTCCCGTAAATTTATGGGGACGAGATGTCCTAGATCAATTAGGATTGACATTAACAAATAACATCAATCCTAACACGCCCACTACTAGGGATAAACAAGGCTTTAGGAAATAAAAAAGATTAAGAGAACAAGAACAAGGTATGACAGCACCTATTCAAATAGATCAAGAAATAAATAGACATGGATTGGGTTTTCAGAAAGGGCCACTGAGACAATCAAAATTACTTGGAAATCAGAAAGACCAGTGTGGGTTCCTCAGTGGCCCCTGACTAAAGAAAAGATACAAGTAGCCCATGACTTGGTCAGACAACAATTAGCGGAAGGACATATACAACATTCCATATCCCCCCATAATACTCCCATTTTTCTCATTAAAAAGAAATCTGGTAAATGGAGATTATTACAAGATTTAAGAGCCATTAAAAATGAGATGATTATTATGGGACCTGCTCAGTCAGGGATTCCCCAATTGTCTGCTTTACCAAAAACCTGGCATGTTTTAGCTATAGATATTAAAGATTGTTTCTTCTCAATTCCAATTCATCCCGAGGATAGTCCACATTTTGCATTTACTATCCCTGCACTGAATCATGAAGGTCCTGATCAGAGATATGAATGGAAAGTACTCCCTCAAGGGATGGCTAACAGCCCAACTATGTGTCAAATTTATGTTAATAAAGCAATCCAGCCACTTAGAAATCAAAATCCTGAACTACAAATATTTCACTATATGGATGATGTGTTATTGGCACATAAAGATAAAAACACATTACTAGAATGTTATGCCACACTTACAAACTTATTGAAAAATTATAATCTAGAGATAGCAATAGATAAAGTACAATTAAATCTTCCAATTAATTATTTAGGAGTTCTATTATCCTCAACCATGGTCCATCCACCAAAAATTCAAATACGAGTAGATCAACTCAAATCACTTAATGACTTTCAAAAGTTATTGGGAGACATAAATTGGATAAGGCCTTATCTAGGCATACCAACAGGAGAGTTGGGACCTTTATTTGATATTCTAAAAGGTCCATCAGATCCAAATTCACTCCGCATGTTAACGCCTGAAGCAGGAAAAGCATTAATAATCATTGAAACATATATGGAAAATATGCATTTGGATAGAATTGATATAAGTTTGCCTTTATTATTTATTGTACTACCAACAAAAAAATATTCCTACAGGAGTATTTTGGCAAGAAGGTCCATTATTGTGGATACATTTATCTTATTCTCCTAACACTATTCTTACTAGATATCCTGAGGCTGTAGGACAATTAATACTCAAAGGAATAAAGGCAGCAAAGGGAGTGTTTGGGATTTCTCCCAATAAAATTATTACTCCATATACTATGGATCAAATTGATGAGTTAGCTCATGAGTTAAATACTTGGGCAATAATCATGTGTAAAACTAGTGTTTCATTTGATAATCACTTACCATCTAATCCTTTGTTGTCTTTTTGGTCTAAGCATCCTGTGGTTTTTCCAAAAATGACAAGAAATACCCCCATCATAAATGCTCCAAATATATTCACTGATGGGTCAAACAATGGTACAGCAGCAATAGTTACTCCTGATCAAACTTTTACATTTTTAGTACCCAAACAATCAGCTCAAAAGGTAGAGCTTAATGCAGTATTACAAGCTTTTATGATGTTTAAAGATTCTGTATTTAATTTACTTTCTGATAGTCAGTATGTAGTTAATGCTATAGTATCCCTTGAAGATGCTGGTATGATTTCACCTTCTTCTACTGTTTTCTCTTTGTTTTCCGCTATACAAAGTCTAATCTGGGACAGAAAAGATCCATTCACTATAGGACATATCAGGGCACATACAGGATTGCCTGGAGCCCTTAGTATGGGCAATGAACTAGCAGATAAATCTACACATGACATACATATTTTCTCCACAATAGAAGAAGCTATAAATTTTCATAAAAGGTTCCATGTCAATTCTAATACTTTACAAAAGCATTTTAAAATAACTAAAGAAAAAGCCAGACATATAATAAAACAATGTCAAAATCGTGTGACATTTTTACCACAAGTTAATCTTGGAGTCAATCCTAGAGGACTGATACCTAACCATATTTGGCAGATGGACGTCACAAACTTGCCAGAATTTGGAAAATTAAAATATTTACATGTTACAGTTGATACTTCTTCCAGATTTTTGATGGGCTCCCTTCATGCCAGAGAAAAAACTAAAGATGTTATAGCTCATTGCTTACAAAATTTTGCCACTGTGGGCGTTCCAAAACAGTTAAAAACGGACAATGGTCCTGGTTATACTTCCACCTCTTTTAAACAATTTTGCTCATCATTTGGCATTACTCACATAACAGGAATTCCATACAATCCACAAGGACGAGGCATAGTTGAAAGAGCTCATCAAACTATTAAAATGTACTTATTAAAACAAAAGTAGGGAATTGGAAAGGGGTATATATCCCCCAAAGATAAACTTAAAATAACCCTTTTTACTCTAAACTTTTTAAATTTGGATTCATCGGGACTTAGTGCTGCAGAAAGACATTTGTATCCAAAAAATGTACATAAGCCTATGGTACTTTGGAAAGATATTCTAACAGGACAATGAGTTTAACAGATCTGTTTGTTTACTTTCACCTTTCCTTTTCATTATATTTAATAATTCTGTTCAGGATAATGTCTCTTTAGCATCATTGCCAGAATTTCCATCTCCATCCCAATTCCGGTGAAGACTAAGATAAAACCAAACTACAGCTTCTATGATAGCTATCACAGTAAACTGTATAAACTGATGCATCAATAAATATAACTCAACAAGTAATGCTCAATCAAGGACTTGATTTACTTTGGGAGGAAATGGACATATTGATAGACTCCTCCGATATGAACTGCCTGCGGAACTTGCCTAGACTATATATCAGTTGCATGCATTGTGAAATATCATCTGGTGCACCGAATTGTGGTACTGCTGGCATATCTTTGCTGATGGTGTCACCAGTGATGCAATTTCCTTGCCAGCTCACCCCATGTTAATTGTGGTAATGCTGGCATATCTTTGCTGATGGTGTCACCAGTAACGCAATTTTTCCAAAGGAGCCGTCAATTGGCTTGGTATCATGGCATTTCTGTATCCTCCTCCCTTCTACTAGTGATGGTCTAAAATTTGGGGGCCAACAGAGGTGAGGCAAAGAACCTCACCCCCCCCACTGGCACCAAGGCTAAATTTGGGGGCCAACAGAGGTGAGGCAAGAACCTCACCCCCCCACTGGTGCATAGGCCTATCCACAAGCATGGCTGAATGCTGGACCGGTAGTCAGTGAAGGGTTGATCTGATTGCAGTGGATTTAACCTAAGACAGGAAGCTGACGCCTAAAGGTCAGTTCTCCCATGACGGGTAAGAACCATACGTTGAATTGGACAACCTACCAGGCACGGTCTCTAGCCACATTGCCTGTTGCTTAATTAAACAGAAGGGGGCAGATGCTAGGAGACACAAGCAAATAATATGATGCATGGCACTTTCGGTTGTAAGGTGATGCCAGCTAGCCATTGAGATGATATGATTATGTTAAGATTTACATTCATATGGAAATTGGACTCCTGCTGTTCACCTTGGCCTGCTACGGGACTCATATTACGGGACTCCTGGAGAGTTCCCATTGGTTGGGGAAGGATAGTAGGAGGGAATTCCGGGGGAGGTCCGCCCCCCCCCCAGTTCCGGTAGACGCATGCATGGGTTGACCGGGTTTGGCTTGCCGGTGCGTACGGAGTATTGGTGGCTTTTTCAAAAATAAAGTTTTGTTCCTGCTTGAGTGGCTCATGATTCTGTGCCCAGCCAAGACATTGGCAAATAGTAACATCCATATGAGAGCTGGGCATGGTTGGTGTACACCTCTATCCCAGTGACTTGGGAGGCTGAGGCAGGAAGATCGTGGGTTCAAAGCCAGCCTCAGCAAAAGCAAGGTGCTGAGCAACTCAGTGAGACCCTGTCTCTAAATAAAATACAAAATAGGGCTGGGGATGTGGCTCGGGGGTCAAGGGCCCTGGAGTTCAATCCCTGGTACCCAACAACAACAAAATTCCATATTAGAAATGTGAAGTGAAACTATCAATCTATATCTAACTCTAAAAACAGATAGATAGCTTTGTGTGAATTAAATCCTAAGGTCTCTATGAAAGAATGATTTAAATAAAAAAGTTCAGCATTTGTGCAGGATATAGCACCAATCAATACAATTTTTGTAGCTGAACAATAAATATTAAAAGCAAAATTACTTTTAAAAATAGCATTTATGGTAGTATCGAATATTAAATACATAGCAAAAAATTAACAAACAAATATCTCTTGTAAGCAGAAAATACTATAGAAAATATTTAAAATAATAAATAGGCATTGACTATTTAGTGATAATATTAATGTTGCTGAAATGGTAAAATGCAAATTAATTTACATATCAATGTAAATCTTACCAAAATTCCCACATGCCATTTTTGAAAAAGATGTAATAATAAGCCTAAAGTGAATATGGAAGTTCAGTCAACCTCAAATACCAAATACAGTTTGTTTGTTTGTTTGTTTTCAATAAAAATATAAAGAATAAAACTGGGAGACTCATACATCCCAATTTTAAAGCTCATTATAAATTTTCAGTACTCAAAGAAACTGGATCCCTATTCCTCACCCTGTTCAAAATCAATTCAAAAGTGGTAAAAGACCTGACTGTGAAACTACAAAATAAACAAGGGAAAGAATTTAAGACTCTTGTAAGGACAACAAATGTTTTGGACAGAATTTTGAAATCACAAAAAGTAAAAATTAAAAATCCATTAAACTAAAAGGTTGATGGACAGCAAAGAAAAAAAGGGGGGAGGGAATCCTTATAAAATGGGAGAAAATCTTTGCCCAGTATGTGTTTGATACAATCTTCATATTTAGAATATGTAAAGAACAAAAAAAATCATAACACCAAACAATCAAAAACTAAGTAATGCCATTCAAGTGGGCAAACGAAGTAGACAGTTTTTCAAAAGAAACAAAAAGTTCCAGCAAACATGAAGAAAAATATTCAATATAAGTAGCCTTCAGGAAAATGCAAATAAAAAATACAATGAGGAAGCCTGGAGAATAACTCAGTAGGTAGAGTGCTTGCCTTGCATGTGCAAGGCCCTGGGTTCAGTCCCCAGCACCACAAGAAAAAAAATACATGAGGTATCATCACATCCCAGTAAGAATGGATAAATTAGAAAAGTGACAAACACGATGTGGATGTAGAAAAAAATCAACACTTAGGCACAGGTGTGTGCAAGTAAATTGGGTAGCTGATATGAAAAACTGCATATTACTCAAAAAATTAACAATAGCTGGGATCATGGCACATGACTAATCCCATATATTTAAGAAGCTAAAGAAGGAGGATTACAAGTTTAAGGCCAGCTTGTATAAGTTCAAGTTCAAACAGTGCAAAACCCTGTCTCCAATAAAAAACAAATATGCTGGAGGCCAGGAATGGTGATAAATGCCTGTAAAGTAGGCAACTTGGGAGACCACAGGAGGAGGATCCTGAATTTGCTGCAAGGATAGGACACTTAATGTAATGCTCCCTCAAAATAAATAATAATAATAATAATAATAATAATAATAATAATAATAATAATGTCACTGTGATGTAGTCTAATTGTAAAATGTTTGCCAAGCACATGAGGCTTTGGTTAAGTCTTTTGTATCTCAACCAAATAATACTAAAATAGAATTACCTTGTGATTCAGGTATCCCAATTGGGAGTATGTAATGAACAAGAATGAAACCTTCATCTGATACCTGGATGCCCCTGTTTATTGAGGCACATCCCAATTGAAAAGATATAGAATCACCTAGGAATTGTGTGGCAGATGGATAAAGAAAATATGGCATATATGTATGCATACATCCATAAAAATCAAATCCTGCCACCTGCAACCAATTGTATGAAATTGGAGGGTAGAGTGGTAAAATGCAACAAAACCAGACACATAAATACAAACACTGCATGCTGTCCCTCGTGTGTGGGAGGCTAAACCTGAATTTAGGTTGGTGACTTTTAAAGGTTAAAGAGTGAAGGTGGGAAATGAGAAAGGGATTTCATCAGTGGATGTGGCATATGTGTTAAAATACCATGTGTATATATAGTACATCTTCATCAAAGCTATTTTGAAAATGTTACTGTAATCAGTACTGAGTCACACTTACAAAATGATTAAATGGAATAATATTCCAGGCCTGGTTGTGGATGCCTATAGTACCAGCAACTCAGGGGACTGAGGAAAGAGAATTGACAATTTGAGGTCACCCTTGGGAATATAGCAAGATATTGTCTCAAAACAAAAGAAATAATGAACTGAGGATAAATCTCAGTGGTAGAGTGTTTCTAGATTCAAATTCATTACTGCAAAAAGAAATAAGTAAATGGAATATAATTTAGAAATAGATCCTTATATTTATGGAACATGATCTCAAACACTATCTCAAACTTTAAACAATTAATTTTAAATGGAAGGGGCTGGGGATTTGGCTCAAGCGATAGCGCGCTCGCCTAGCATGCGTGCAGCCCGGGTTCGATCCTCAGCACCACATACAAACTAAGATGTTGTGTGTGCCAAATACTAAAAAAAAAAAAATATTAAAATTTTAAATGGAAGAAAAGTGTAAATATGAGAATTGGGACTACAAGATTCTTGGCAGAAAACATGTAAAAATCTCATAACCCTGCATTGAACAATGGATTCTTAGAAAAGACAAATTTTCTTTGTTTCTTTTTGGTACCAGGGATTGAACACCGGGGAGCTTAACTACTGAGCAACATTCCCAGCCCTTTTAAAAATTTTACTTAGAGACCAATTGCTAAGTCTGGCTTTGAACATGTGATCCTCCTGCCTCAGCCTCCCAAACTGCTAGGATTATAGGCATGTGCCAAAAGATACTGCTTCTAATGCCACATATTTAGAAAGTATCTACAGGATTTTAGATATGAGGTTTATGATGTGGCATAATAAATTTTGTGAAGGGTAAAGAAAAATATATTTATAATTTAGCCAATATGTTTCTTTAAACTATAGACTTCATCTAGACTTCCATATATACTATTTGAAATTTCACTGTCCCCAGTGGGGACTTCTATCTGAAAAACTCCAACCACATTTGCCTTGTATAAGTCAAAACTTGACATCCATTTTTCTTAATCTATAGACTTAAATAAAATTGAAATTTCTCAAGAGTAAAGATTACTCCTCTGGAGCCAAATGATCAATAGCATTGTGTGGAATCATATTAGCTGAAGGGCTGTAAAAGAAATATCAACTAATTAACTTCTGACCCCAAATAACATCTGTATACTTGTCGATTCTTCATGTAGTCATGAATGCATTGTTGAGTCACAAAAAAGAGAAATATAATAATTTTGTGGGCATATTTTTAGCAAGTTATGAATTATCATGAAAATGGTTCTCATTTTCACCGAACACACAGAAGTATCAACAGAGTCAAGATTAAGCCTATTACATTCAGAAATATCTTTGTTCCTTTTATAATTATTTGTTGGTACAGAAAATTGAACTCTGGGGTGCTTTACCCCTGAGCTACATCTCCAGTGCCTTTGTTCATTTTTAAATTTTACTTTTTTTTATTAGTGAATTTCAGTTACACGTAACATTAAGTTTTATTTTGACATGAAATCATACCACTTTTAAAAGGGGATTATTCTATCTGAGTGGCGTGATTAAAATAAATACAAATATTATATAGCCATAACCACATCCAAAGTAATGAAAATTTCCTCAACTGTTTTTATGACTTTTATGCTTCTAGCTATTACACAAAGGACTTTGATCCTTTTTTTAATTTTATTTTTGTACATGATGTGAGGTACATATCCAAATACATTTTTTCTTCTTGTGGATATCTAGTCATCTCAGGGGCATTTTTGCTTTAGCTTTCACTCTTGAAAAAAATATAAGCACTGTGTGTGTGTTTGTGTGTATGTGTGTGTGTTTGTGTGTGTATGTAATCCATCTGAACACCAGTTACAAATTGCTGCCCATGCAGGTCAGGAAAATTGCTGCCCACACAGTTACAAATTGCTGCCCCCGACCTGCAAAGTCAGCTTAACTAAGGGCAGTCCTGTGAATTTCCAGGGACACCAAATAAAACATAGACACACTTTACCTTTACACAAGCTTCAGGACTTCTTCTCTGCTCTTGGTCTCAGGCTCCCCAAAAGGGAGGGCAAGAGAAAATCACGAGAGGCTGGTGAGAAAGTGACCACATTCAGAAGAGAGCTTTTATTGGAGGACACTTGTTCTTAGAAAGTTCTATTCAAAAAAGGCCAGAGGGGGCAGGGTTACATGGGAAACATGAGGGTAAGTCAACCCTCATGAATAATGCCTACGTCTGAAGGCCCATCTCTCTATCTAAGCTGGGACAACACCCAAGTCACCACAAATGTAGTGACTGGTCAGAGCCTCCTGCTTCAGGACTGAAAGGCATGGGTCATTCAGAGAGGCTTCCCACATATCCGTCCTTCTTTCTTTGAAAAAGCAGGTGATGGGTCATTATTTTGAGTTCCTGAATTCTTCTTCTAGGGGCACAACATCCTACAATTACAACACAAGAGAGAATAAGTAGCAATGAGAACAATACAAGAATATACCATGCAGAGTGTTTAAGAATGTTTCCGGGGTTAAAGCTGTTTAATTCTTTAAGTATTTGATCAGCTAAAGAAGTAGGATCTGAAAAATTAATCTTACATTTTTGTATCTTGAATCTGATGATGCAGCTCCAAAAGATCCAAGCATTATTCTGCCAAATATCCAACAAATGGTTTTGAAGCTTCTTCCAATACCATTAAGAAGCATTGCATTTGGCAGCAGTATCACACACTTACTTATAGCATGACATTTAGATCTTTCCTTGAATTTCAAAGTGGAAAGTTCATTATTTATATTCATGACAGCAGTCTCTAAGGCATTTAGCTTGGTCACATTCCTTTCATCAACATTTATTTGATTGTGAAGAGCCTTGGAAGTATTCTGAGCCAAATAATTAAGAAAATTTGCATGTTGAATATTTGAGATATGGCCACCAAAGCTGTCACCATGGAAGCAATTAAAGAAACCAAGGGAACAACTCTCACTATTATGCGTCCAAGAACATGCTTAGGTCTCGCTAGCTGGGCATCTATTTGTTGTAAGACTTGAAAAGCAGCATCAGCCTACCATGGCTCTGAAATATTTCCTGGTAATAAGGCAAAAGAGGGCTGATGGAGCATCATCATTCCTTTTTCTCTATTATTTCTGGTGATACAATTAGTTAAATTACATTTATCATATGTTGCAAGATATCTATCATCTTCCCTTTTAACTTTTACATTTCCTGTAATTAAAACATAAGGAGATTGAACACAGGCCCTTAAGCTGTAGCAAGAACCTTCCTGTTACATTTCTTGCCTACAAAGTCTGGTAAAGCTTTGTCAATAAAATGTAAGAATTCTGAGGCAGCAATTAAGAACCAGACATCTTTCTGAATGCCACCTTCCCTGAAGGTAAGGATGTTACTAACAAATCCTCCAGGATTCAGGGCATTACCCTTGCATAACTGCCTTTTGTCAATTTTAGGAGACCAGTCCAAAATATACCCACCATTTCTACACACCTTATGCTGTACTTGAAAAGTACAAATAAAATTTAAAGTTTCTAGTATTAACGATAAAAATGAAAAAGAGATGGAGGGTGCCAGATCTCTAGACTCTGGAGTATAAGCAATTAAAAACAGACTTATGGTGCTGGGGATGTGGCTCAAGCGGTGGCGCGCTCGCCTCGCATGCGTGCGGCCCAGGTTCGATCCTCAGCACCACATACAAACAGAGATGTTGTGTCTGCCAAGAACTAAAAAAATAAATATTAAAAATTCTCTCTCTCTCTCCCCTCTCTCTTTAAAAAAAAAAAGAAAAAAATAGAATTACAGGTGTGTGCCACCATACCTGACAAAAATTTAAAAAAAAAAACAGACTTATGTGCAATTTTGCCTTGAGCATAGTGGTAGGATTATGATGTCTACCCCTCCCCCCCCCATTGGTATGGGGTACTATGAGAATATGAGCACAAATCACAGATTTTATATATATTTCAATACAGTCCATCAACAAACTCAACATTAAATTTAAAAGAAAAAAAATTAAATCTCCATTGTTTAGGTCAAGCCCTAGCTACCAGAGATCCAGGGATCCTGAAGGATGAGTGGCTTAGGTGAAAGAAGAGGAGACAGGACTATAGTTGCAAGTTATGAGCAGCCTTCAGAAGTACCCACTGCCCCTAGAGGGGCCTTTATTTTTAAACATTTTTTACAAGTGTTTTTTCATGTAGTTCATGGATAGCTTCAAAGCTCAAAATTTCTTTGATTTACATAATTTTTAAGAGTTACAATATTTTCAGATATATATTAATTACCTAAGATATTGGGTGCATTGTTTAAAATATTTTCCTGTAACCTTTTCCAATCACGATTAAGCTTTTACATTTTCACCTCAATCAATAAGTGCTAGACTACACAACTCAACTACATGTATCTTGACCTATTATTAACTTTTAACTTTAAAGCACATGTATAATTATATCATTAACCTTTAACTTTAAAGCATACCTATGATTATTGGTAAGATTTCTTACTTGTAAAGTCCCAATAAAACACTTAAAGTAGTTAAAGCCTATTACTTAAAAGCACTTTTCTGAAGTGCTTCTAAAATGTATGTATATTAATTTTATATTATTCTATTTTTAATTCCAAAGGTAATTTTCTTTTTCATATGACCTATTTAACTGCTTTCTTTAAGAGTTTCTTTGATACTTTTCCAAAATACAACTATTTTTTTTTGTAATCTTTAACAAAAGAGCAGGCTCTTCAACACAGCCCACTTACCATTAATATTAACAATGTGTTTCCCATTTTTATCATGAATTCCTGTGTAAGGCAAAGGAGGGCCTCTTAGTGGGGGAAAATGTATGTTGCACAGATTGTAGATTTAGAATGTGGAGCTTAGTGCAAATTGTTAAGTTTTTCTCAAGAATCCTGAGATTTGTAATATTTTCTTCATAAATTTTTGAGGAATAACGCTACTGTTTATGTCCTGACAGATATTAAAACACATCTCCAGGCATGTCTTAAGTGTACCTTCAGTCTCAGTTTGGGAATTTTCCTGCCATTTCCATCAACATGTACTTTTATTATTGATTGATGTATACCCTATTATCCATATCATGAGTATCATAAACAATACATTTAACCTTCCCCATGGTTTCAGTTTCGAAATGGTGTAGCTCTGCCATGGCATCCCCCATGCTGTGACCCTGTCAGACAGAGGGTGCAAAAACAACTTAACCACATTATCTATAAGACACCAGATATTTTCCATATGACTTCTGTGGAACTTGTGATTGAATCTTGAGTTCCAGCCTATGATGGGTCAATTAATTGTCACTGGATAACAAGTCATTCTAGAACTTATTGGCTCACTCGACCCCTGAGCCAAATCCCCAGCAGTATTTTGTATTTTATTTAAAGAAAGAGGTTTCACTGATTTGCTTAGCACTTCTCCCTTGCTGAAGCTGGCATGGAACTCATGATCCTTCTGCTTCAGCCTTCCAGGACCCTGGGATTACAGGAGTGCAGCATTGCACTCAGCTCTGTTCACAATTTTAATGCCAGCATTTCCTCTTTGCCTTATCAACTATTTTTATGCTATATTTCAAATGGATGCAGTATTTCTAATTTTTCCTCCAAGAACTGGATGACAGTTTATAGATTTTGCTTTCTCTTTGAGAGCATTTCACATGAGAAAAAAAGCAGACACAATGAGTTTATTAGAAGTGATGTGAAGAAAAAGGTGACACTTTAAAGAGAGAGAATGTGTCCTCTCTGTAAAGAAAAAAGCATGGCTCTCTTTCTCTCCAATTTTATTAGAGATCCAAAAAAAGATTCTAAAGAATCCTGCTCAGGTACACTTCTTGACTTTGGACTGACAACAGGATAATATCAAACTCTCAAGTATCCAGTGCCATGAAAATTTTAGGTTAACTAGCCTCATGTTCATGATTTACAATTGAATTCTTAATCATAAACTCTTGCAGATTTTATGGTTAGTAGGAATTATCTTTATTTCCCTGAGTTCCAGAATCTGGTCTTTAACAAATCACGAAAGTCTCCCCTTTAGTGTAACTTGTGTTCCTCTTACAAACATTATTTTGAACCTGCATTTCTCCTGCAGATAATAGGTTGTTAAAGAATGTAACACATCTTGTCCAGTTAATCCAAAAAGGGTGCAAGTAAATTGCTTCTTGGAAAATAAAGCATAGGGTCAATGTGTTGAGACTATTTATTTATTTATTATGCTGTGTGTTGAAATCAGAGCTAGTTGACCACTGAGCTACATGACCAGCTCCTTTTTTATATTTTATTTACAGACAAGATTTCATTGATTTGCTTAGTGGCTGGCTGATACGTTGCTGAGACTGGCTCTAAATTTATGATTCTCCTGTCTCACCCTCCCAAGCTGCTCGGAATACAGGTATGTGGCACCATGAACAACCTACCATTTACTTTAAAGGTACTTCAGTTCTTTTACCAGGTTCTGTGAAAAATACTACAATGAAAATATAGTATTTTCTATGATCTAATGACTCCAATTTTTTTTAGATACATACCCAGAATTACTACTACTGAATCATATGACATTTTTATTTTAACTTATTGAAGAACCTTAATACCATTTTCAAAAATAGCTTTATTTAATTTATATTTTCACCAGCATTTTTACAAGTGAATCTTTATATCCATGATCATATGCTCTGGATCACCTACTATCTTTCAGATTTTTATTTTTTACTTCTAAATATCTTAATTATTTACTTACTAGTCATATAGACAAATAACTTTTATTTTATTTATTTGTTTTTTATGTGGTTCTGATGCTTGAACACAGTGCCTCCCATGTGATAGGAAAGCACTCTATAACTGAGCCAGAACCCCAGTGCCTATCTTTCAGATTTTTATCATAGGCATTCTGACAAGACTGCTTAGGGTGAAGGAAAGTTTTCATTTGACTGATGCATTAAATATCTGAGGCAAGTGTGTTATATTCCAGGCTGTAAAGTAGCTAGAAGAAGAGTGTACTGTATTTTCTGTGGTGAAACAGGAATCTGTGATTTCTAACACATTTTTTTAACACTACTGCTGCAAATTTTAGTTTTTGGAAGTAGTTAGAAACAATGCAAATCCAACTATTTGTAATGTATGAATATTTGCACATGCTCAGTCTCTGTTGCTTATAGAAATTGGATGTTTAGGATATACTCCCTGGAACAGAAGTCACTAATTTTAGATACTCAGTACATGGAGAAACTACTTCTGAAAACAAGTAGAAGGCCTGGAATTATTACTGGGGTGAATGAGGGTAGGTCAGGGCTCAGAAAGTGCTCAAATATGATTGAGTCTATCGGTAGTTTGTTTAATTTTCCCCTTTGGTACCTATAATTGAGTTGAGAGAGAAGCAATTCTTCCAGCAAGAGAAGTTAGCAAAACCACTGGAACTTAGGCCTAGTGCAAATGACTAGAAACTTTCTCTAGAAACTTCCAGATGACTGGGAGCAAAAAGTAACAATTAGCATTTTGAAGATCATTCTCAGAAAACACCATAAAGAGTAGCAGAAATATCTGAGGGGTTCACAATTTGGAATTCATTTTTTAATTTGTCGATAATTTTTTATGGAGTCACTAGAATTCCTTTTATAGTCTGAATACTATGAAAAAATTAAATATGTAATGTAAAATATTTTTATCCTGCTCAGCAACTTGTTTTAAAAAATAATTTCACATGTATGACCTCCTCAGCAGCCACATGAATGTTTATAGCAGCTCAATTTGCAATAGCTAGACTATGGACAAACCTAGGTGGTTCTCGAAAGATGAATGGATAAAGAAAATGTGGTATATACAATCAATGGAATATTAGTCAGGTTGAAAGTAGACTAAAATTATGGCATTTTCTAGTAAATGGTTGGAGTTGGAGAATATCATGCTAAGTGAAATAAGCCAGTCTCGCAAAATCAAAGACAAATGTTTTCTCTATTATGTTGATGCTAATTCAGGAGGGAGGGGGCACTGGGCAGAATCGCTTTACCTTACATTAGGTTGGGGGAAGTGATGGGATTGAGGGGGGAGGGATGTGGGAATAGGAAAGATAGTAGTAGATTGAAACAGACATCATTACTGTATGTATACATTTGACTACATGACTAATATGATTCTGCAACATGGACACTCAGAAAAATGAGAAATGATATCCCAACCAAGTATGATATACCAGAGTGTATATATGTGCATTCTACTGTCATGGGGATGAAAGAGGGTCTGGGGATGTGGCTTAGTGGTTAAGAACCCCTTGTACTATAATGAGTGAGAGAGAAAATAGGGAAGACAAATCAGAAGGCAGGATGGATCCACACAATCCCAACAAGTTTTCCATAATCCCTACCCTCCTTACCAAGTACTTAGGGTCTGTGTGATATTGGTCCATCTGTGAAAATTTGAAAAAAAAAATTTTTTCTTATGATCTGGAGACATAGAAATGGACTTGCAAATTTTTACCAGGCCTGGTAGAATGGGTTGGAAACAGTAGTCACATCCTATAGAATTCCAAAGTCATTACTTTAATTGAACCACTTCAGCTGAGTTCCCAGCAAATGTGACTGCCATTGGGGTAACTGTTCAGAGACCACATTGCTCCAGTTTTAGATGACTGTGAGGTCAGCCTGGGCAACCGAGTTCACCACTGTCTCAAGAAAGAAAAAAGAGTGGGGGGGGCTTGGTGAGGGTGTAGCTCAGTGGTAAAGCAGCCTTGGGTTCAATCCCCTGTGGAGACCAGTGACAGTGATTGGGAGACAAGTGTCTGAGATGGAGGTTTCTAATGATGTAATGGCAGTGGCATGCTTGGTGACTGGAAAAGTTTCTATGCAAATGTATAGGATGCCTGGTTGCTATGGCAATGCTCTCCATGGGGGAGACTCTGTTGTGGGAGACTTTTCAGCTTTGTCCTTATTCTTAGGCACAAAGTTCCTTGCTAAGTCAACCGCATGGTTCACCAGTTCCACTGTTTTAAAGGAAGCTTTAAAATAACTTTAAAGGATGGACTTTCTTGAGAACTGCAGGGTGCTCTTAACATTGCACATTCCAACTATACATTGTAACTGAGGAAATAGCTACATACTGTTGCTAACTGTGTAACTTTCATAAATACAAAGAATAATGCTTGCATAGTCTTTAACATGATCAATGAAAGATACACAATAAAGATTGCTGGTGTAATTCTTTTTTTCTTTTTTTTTAGAGAGATAATTTTTAATATTTGTTCATTTATATTTTTAGTTTTTGGTGGACACAACATCTTGTATTTTATTTATATGTGATGCTGAGGACGAAACCTAGTGCCCCACGCATGCCAGGTGAGCATGCTACCACTTGAGCCACATCCTCAGCCCCCCATGGTTTCATTCTTTAGACCTGCTGCTCCATCATAGAGCAGTGATCTACCCAATCCCAGATGTTGTATCTTCTGCATATGTGACTCTTTATTTCTTCCAATGTCCCATCAAACATTGCCAGAACCTGCTAGTTTGGCCACATTTTTTGCAGCAATCCCCAGTAGCAAAAATAAATAAACACCATCAATCTCTAATTAAATCACTTCATATGTTTTTTGATATGTTAAAACAAGGTATATAGAAACTAAAAATTCCTATAAAATCTGATGTGCTCCTCACAATATTTAATAGTATAACAGTATCTAGTTCATTAAATATGGAAAAATCAGAGTTCTATCTGGGCATCCTGAAATGTTTAAACACAGTCACTGATAATCACAGAGGAAAAAATAAAATACCCACCACAGAAACACAGATATTCTCTATCTCAACATTTGCCTTGGGTAGATTACTGCTACTTTGATGATCTGGTCCCGTCTGCAAGTATCAATACCCAATACCAAACATAATGAAAATTACTAATCCTATCAAATCAACAACTGGTATATATTTTGGCCTCAGATTTGGCTAATATTTTCTGTTTTCTCTATTTCAATAGCATTCTAATGCAAATTGTCCTTATCACTAACAGGACCAAATAAATTTTCAGACTACTCATCAGCTTTTCACAAATGACCTGAACAGAGACTCACAGCGTCACATTTTTTACAGGAGCACATCATAAATTACTGACATCCTCCTCCAAGGTTGCTTGACACACTCCTTAAAGACAAGAAAATCTGACACCTTTTAGACTGCCCTGACCAGGTGGTAACGTGTTCTTCACTTATCAGTTTCACTTGAGCTCCCCAATGACATCATCTATAAATCAGAGACCTCCATATGGAATTCCTCCACCAAAAGGCTCTGAAAAGACAGGCACGTTTAGCACCTTCATAGACTCCTGCACAATAAAAGCTTTCACAAACTCTTTATGATAAGGACATTATGGCCACTTGTGATGACAACCAATTACTGAGGGTTCCCAGAGCAGGAAGCTTCTCCTCATGGACCTTGCTATATTATTATTTTTTAAAACCATACAATTGATTTTTTATTGAATTGGTGAATTTTACAGAGTTCCTGAATTAATAAACCATGCCCAAGAATCCAAAGAAGAAAACAATATAATGGACAAGCCCATCCACCCATCACACAGTTTATTAAAACTTGGTTCCTAATGCATTTTTCTTGGGGGTACTGGGAATTGAACTCAGTGGCACTCAACCACTCAGCCACCTCCCAGCCTTCTTTTTTATTTACTATTTGAGTGACTTCTTAGAGACAGTATCACTGAGTTCTTTACTCCTTGTTATCCAGGGAGGCCACCTTACAAATCACAACCCTAGGGCTAAGGTTGTGGTTCAGTGGTTGACAATGTGCCTAGCATGTGTGAGGCACTGGGTTTGATTCTTAGAAAAAAAAAATTATATATATATATATAAATTATATATATATATATATATATATATATATATATATATATATATATATATATATAAATTTTTAAGAAAAATGAAAAGATGGGCTGGGGATGTGACTCAAATAGTAGCATGCTCACCTGGCATGCATGGGGTGCTGGGTTTAATCCTCAACACCACATTAAAAATAAAATAAAGATGTTGTGTCCACTGAAAACTAAAAAATAAATATTAAAAAATTATTTCTCTCTTTAAAAAAAGTGAAAAAAATTACAATCCTCCTGCCTCAGAATCTTTTTTTTTATTAGAGAGTGAGAGAGGAGAGAGAGTGAGAGAGAGAGAAAAATTTTTTTTAATATTTATTTTTTAGTTCTTGGAGAACACAACATCTTTGTTGGTACGTGGTGCTGAGGATCGAACCCGGACCGCACGCATGCCAGGTGAGCGCGCTATTGCTTGAGCCACATCCCCAGACCTGCCTCAGAATCTTGAGCCACTGGTATTTCAGGTGTATGCCACAGCACCTGGGGATTCTCAAGAATTTTGCGAATTTCAGAGTCTTTCATAAAATTTTAACAGTGGAATCTAAGCCTGCTGCAGTCTTTAAAACTTCCAGTACACTGTACCATTAAATAAACCTCTCCATGTTTATCTCATTTTGTTTCACATAAGCATCACACTACAAAAGTTTGTGAGAAAATGCATACATGAAGGAAAATATGTGCTTCAAGGTCCAAGAGGTTACTTGTTATTATGTTTGGCACCCAAATTATGTCTTTGGTATGACAAAGAATATTTTAATTCTCATTTAATCATTGTACATTCTCACTATTTGCTCAGCTACAAACCCAAATCCATCAGAAGGTAGCCATCCATCTGCCAGCTCACATGACAACACTAT
The DNA here is from genome assembly GCF_964194105.1 of Spermophilus citellus. Classification (NCBI taxonomy): domain Eukaryota; kingdom Metazoa; phylum Chordata; class Mammalia; order Rodentia; family Sciuridae; genus Spermophilus; species Spermophilus citellus. The sequence continues at coordinate 42,188 of NW_027672738.1, read as the reverse complement.
TGTCCAAAAGGGACAGACAGGTCCTGTCAGGAGATTCAGGAGCCCTCCTAAAAGTCTTGATTCCTGCACTGATGTCCTCACCAAGACTGAACTCCTACAAAGAATGCCCACATCCCAGGACAGCTGCATTCACTCCAGTCCCTCACACTGCCCAGGAGCAAGCCTGCAACTACTGCCTTTGGCAAATGGATTTATTACAAAGAAGTCCAGACTGCGTCAAGTGCTCACACACCTCTATGAAATATTTCTACTAAATCCAAAATGTAAAACTAGGAAATTGCCACACTGACTCATTAGCTGCAAAGAAAATTTTTGGAAATCTTGGGAAGCATTCAAAACTATTTTTTAAAGAAGAAGTTTTACTGGATGGCTTAGGCTGTATTTATCAAAAACAGAAGGGCCACAGTACACTCTTTTGGCCTTCCTCTCCAAATGAACACCGAGACACAGCAAAAGGCTGGAACAGAGACAGCAGTGACAATCAACCCATCTTTGGCATGATGGCAAATTTCAATATTTGGGCACAAGTATGTAAGGAACTCTTACCAATGATCACACAAGATCCATGACACCTAAATAGGTTGTGGGTGAGGTTTTGCTCAGGAGTCTTTGAATCCTTAGGACAAGTAACTGAATCCTTTAGCCTGAGCAGAAACAGCCCTATCCACAGCAAGTACTGCACAATATCACCTGATTGGAGGCTGTAGCTTTATTAGTGATTTAGGACACATGAGGCTAGACACCCAAGGAATGTTCCAGGAGCACATTGATTAGCTGCAGGGTTCTGAGGGGTATCACTTAATATTTTTTGGATCACTTCTTGGAATTTCATTGATCTTCATTTACATCCAGTGGGACAGGGATGGAGGTTTATATTTTTTGTAGGGGTATACATAAAGGTGGTTTTTTTTTTTTTTTTTTGTTGTTGTTGTTGTTGTTCTGATTAGTTCACAGAAAGTGCTTTGTGTACCAATTGAAATATTGGTCAGAGTTCTTCCAAGCTTTGCCACAAAAGCAGAAGTCTGTGTTATAACCCACATTGAGATCTTTGCAAAATCTTTTCCTGACATTCTGTTGAAAGAAAATTATGGTGAAGATCTCTTGAGAAGCTTATTTAAGATTATTTTGTGGAGAAGGGAGTGCCGCTATATTAGGACATCAGATTGGGATGCTCCTTATCAAGCCTTTGGTCATGTAGTGTGTATTAAGAAAACCATGACACATTTTTTTCCAGGGCAACTGAGGTACTCTAAAACAGAGAGAAATCAAGCTTGGGTTTTCTGGCATATTCCCCCTAAGTATTATTCATAGGGAGAAAACCTAAGTTGGATGTAATTTTTTTTAAAACAAAATTCACTGGTATAAAAAACTTTTAAGAAGGAAGAGATCAGCTGCAATTGTGGAGGAAACACCTGCAGAGCTACATCTGCTGATGTGGTTATCAGTGGGGTCCACACTCACAGCAGCAGCAAACTCACCACCTGAGCTACGGAGCGTTCAGTGCTAGAATGCCTGCCTAGCATGCACAAGGCAGGATTCATTCCCCAGAACTGGGAAAAGAAAAGAGAAAGCAACTCAAGTATAGGGCAAAATATATTTTGAGAATGTGCCTCTCTAAACAATATACACAAATGACATTATTTTATAATGCTCTTTAATGTGCCTCCATACAGCACAATACATGAGCCTTAGAACAAGCACAAGTGACAAGAGTGGTGGTCCCAGAGTCATCAACAGATCAATAAGCAATCAAGGAAAAGGAAGAGGCCAGCTGCAGGGTACACAGACACTTCCCTATGGTCCCAGCTGCCAGGCTCACCCCATCTCAAAAAAAACAATTAAAAGGTCTGTGGAGAAACTCAGTGGTAGAGCACTCCTGGGTGAAATCTGAACAAAGAAAGAGAGGAAAGAAGTTCAGAAGAGCCATTTCACCAATCTGTACCAAAGGCTGGAGTGGAGAGGCCTAAACTAACATACACAATATATAATGAAACATTAGACACAAAAGACTCAAAATACAGGAAAATGGAATGTAACAATAAGAGAGATTTAATCCAGGAAAATGGAATGTAACAATAAAAGAGACTTAACCCAGAAAAACATGTTGATTTCAAATCTGCAATGCTCCTCTCCAACCCAGGGTGCAGTTTTGTTACCTCTGAATAGATTAAAATAAAAAAAGAAAGAA